>NC_041406.2:83987232-84287232 GCF_900747795.2 Erpetoichthys calabaricus
CTGTGAAAAAGTTAGTGCACCCCATGAAATGGCTTTTCCTTTTTGTCCTATGAAAACATTAAGATTTGATCTTCCACCCATTCATCCTGCTATATTCTAACTACAGGGTCACAGGGGTCTGCTGGAGTCAATCCCAGCCAACACAAGGCACAAGGCAGGAAACAAACCCCGGGCAGGGCGCCAGCCTACCGCAGTGCACACACACACACATACACATACACACACACACACACACACACACACACACGGGACAATTTAGGATTGCCAATGCACCTAACCTGCATGTCTTTGGACTGTGGGAGGAAACCCACGCAGACACGGGGAGAACATGCAAACTCCACGCAGGGAGGACCCGGGAAGTGAACCACAGGTCTCCTAACTGCGAGGCAGCAGCGCTACCCACTGCGCCACCGTGTCGCCCTTTATGTATCCTTTCACCTTTCAATTTCTATTATTTTATAGTGTCTTTCATCAGTTTTCACTCTCTGTGTATTATATAGCTCCTTCTAAATGTATCTCTGTTGCCTTTCTTATCTCTATTTGTTTCTTTCATAATCTATCTAGGACACAGTATCTTTCATATTCTGTCTATTTATTTTTTATGGTCATTTCATTTTAATGGAGGGAGACAGAATATCAGCCAAAAATCCAGAAAAAAACACATTAGATCAAAGTTATAAACTGATTTGCAGGTCATTAAGAGCAATAAGTATTTGATGCCCTAGAACCCAGCCAGAATTCTGGCTTCCACAGATTGGCGGTGTGCCCACGTGGCACACAGATTACAATCAATCAATCACAGATATTCCTGATCTCAACTCGTGATGTGTATAAAGCCCACCTGTCCACAGAATCAATTTCTTCCATTCCAACCTCTCCACCACCAAGGGCAATACCAAACAGCTGTCAAAGGACGTCAAGGAGAAGGCTGGAATGGGCTACAAGACCACCAGCAAAAAGCTTGATGAGAAGGAGAAAACTGTTAGTGCAAGATCCCCCTGTTCAAGAAGGCACAGGTACAGGCCCAGATGTTCACTGGCAAACTTAAGATGGGCCTGTACTAGTATCTTCTTGAGCAGGGGGACCTTGCGGGCTCTCCAAGATGTCAATCCTTTACAGCATAGTGTGTTACCAATGGTGTTTTTGGTGACTGTGGTGGTCCCAACTGCCTTCAGATCATTAACAAGCTCCTCCCATGGAGTTGTAGGCTGATCCCTCACCTTTCTCATGCCATAATGCCTTGTTGAGCAGGGGGGGACCTTGGGGGCGCAGCAAGATTTCAATCCATTACTGCATAGTGTGTTACCACATCAATAACAAGCTCCTTGCGTGTAGTTTTGGGCTGATCCCTCACCTTTCTCATGATCATCCTCACCCCATGAGGCCAGACCTTGCATGGAGCTCTAGACCGAGGGCGATTGATGATCATTTTATATTTATCTTCCATTTCCAAATAATCTCACCAACAGTTGTCACCTTCTCATCAGGCTTCTTGCTGGTGGTCTTGTCACCCATTCCAGCCTTGTCCCCGATGTCCTTTGACAGCTCTTTGGTGTTGCCCATTGGTGGTGGAGAGGATGGAATGGTAGAAATTGATTCTGTGGGCAGGTGTGCTTTATACACATCACGAGTTAAGATCATGAGTATCTGGAATTGATTGATCGATTGATTGTGGCTGTGAAAGGCGCTATATAGGCACCCGACCCAACACAGACTGAAAATGGAGGCACGTGAAAACTAAACAAAAAGATTTATTTTTCTTCACTTGTGGGGCATGTCTTCCTCGTGTCCCACAGGCACAGCACAGTCCCAAAAAGCACACAAACACCAAAATCAAAACCCTGAAACAAACGTTCTTCCTCCACTCCTCGCAGGCAGCTTCGTCCTACTCCCTCTGACTCTGGCGCCCTGAGTAGTGGCCGCAGACTCCCTTTATAGCTCCCCCCCCCGGAAGTGCTTCAGGTGGCAATTAACCTAAATTAGGCTGCACTTCCATCAAAGGGGCATCCCGGCCGGGCATGTGTCCTGGCTGTCCACCACATGGCACTCAGCCAATCTGTGGGAGCCAGAATTCTGGCTGGGTTGTAGGGCATCAAATCCTTATTTCTCTCAATAACATGCAAATCAATTTAGAACTTTGATCTCATGTGTTTTTTCTGGATTTTTGGTTGATATTCTGTCTCTCTCCATTAAAATTAAACTACCATATAAATTCGAGACTATTGGTTTCTTTCTAAGTGAGCAAACTTACAAATTCAGCAGGGGATCAAATACTAAATTCCCCCCACTGTGTATCAGATATCACACCACATTTACATTCTGTAGCCCATTGTTTAATTTTAAATAAACATAAATGCAAATTTTACATGTGGGAAAAGTAAGTCGAACCCACCATGTATCACATCCTCAAATACCTCAAGTTAGAATCGGGTGCAAATGATTCTGACCTGATCCTCTTATTGAAACCACAGACATTTAATTTGTTGTCGAGGTGTGCTAACGCCATGCTGAGATCAAAAGAGCTCTCTGAAACCTTCAGACTGAGGGTTAGGGATGCCTAGGAGCCCAGGACACTTAGAAATCAACCATTCCACTGTCCAGAAAACCATCAACAAGAGGAAAAAGATTTTAAAACAACTGCCAGCTTCACCAGGTCAGGCCACTCCAGCAAGTTCAGCCTGGTCATAAAATCCTGAAAGAAGTATCAAGAGGCCCAGCATTTCATCACAGGACCTACAGGTAACTCTGGCTACTGTTGATGTCAAAGTGCTGGAGTCTACCATTAGAAAGAGGTTGCACAAATCAGATCTACGTGGGAGGTGTACCAGGAGGAAACCAGAAAGACCATCAATGGCAAGACTAAAGTTTGCTCATGAACATCTAAGCAAACACCAGAAACAACGTGTTCTGGACAGGCGTGGCAAATACCAGAAGACGTGTTTGGAGAAAATCAAATACAGCATTTCACCAGAGGAACCTGATAGCAACTGGAAGGCAACGTGGTAGAAATGTTCTGATTTGGGACTGCTCTGCGGCATCAGGGCCTGGGGGCAGCTCACCATCATAGAATCCACTATGAATTCTGCATTGTACCAAAAGAGGCCTGATGATAATATAAGACCATCTGTCAGAAGACTTAAGCTCAACCGAAAATGGACCACACAACAACATGTCAATGAGCCTACCAGTAAATCCACTAAGGAACGGCCGAAAAGAAACAAATGGAAGGATCTGGAATGTCCAAGTGAAAGCCTGGGTCTAAATCCCATTGAGATGTTGTGGGAGAATTTGAAAGGCAGGTCACTTGTAGAGAGAGAAGTGCTGTTTGGATTAAACAGGCTGAAATCTAACAAAATTCCAGGACCAAATAACATTTATCAAAGAGTCGGTATGGATAGAAATCCTTGACAGGCATTATGTGAGAATCTCTGTCCACTGTACAAATTCCTAAAGATTGGGAATCTAGCAAATATTCTCCTGTTGTATGAAAGGGTGATTGGGCTGATCCAAGTAACTACAAGCCTAACGGGCATCACAGGTAAACTAACTGAAGGAATTATTAAGGGAAATAAATGTCAAGAACAGGAGTGTTAGTGAGCATGGGTTCAGATGAGGAGGGTTGAGTTTCAGGAATTTGCAGGAATTCTACGAGGAAGCAACCAAAGCATACAATAAGGAAGGTCCGTTTAAAAGGATTTATCTTGTTTTTCAGAAACCTTTTGGTAAAAACCAAAGAAAAGCATTTCACCAGAAGAGACCTGACACCAACTGTAAAGCATGGTGGTGGAAATGTTCTGGTTTAAGTCGCTCACCATCATAGAATCCTTCTTTGAAACGTTTATGAACTTTTGAGTCCCAAGCTATAAATCAAGCACATAGTCCTACTAGAGGGGGAAACCGTGAACAAAACCTGGCAGGTAACAAGGGCAAATAAAGAATCTATTTATAGAAGAAAAAATTTTCTTCATGTGAAAAATGCTCTGTAATACTGTGAAGTGTGAAAGAGCACAACAGGCATACAATGTCTGTTAAAGGCAAATCCCCCAAAAGCAAACAAATTCCCAATGCAGTATTCAAACAGCGGTCAAAAAAGAGCTCAAAAAAATCACAAAGCACAACTGACAACACAAGAAAACTCAGCAACACCCTAGCGCATTCTAAATGAACCACCAGCAACTATGGGAGACCCTCTGGATGTATAGGGCGGAGGGCAGTTCCTGGTAGCCTCTTGGGGAGACCACCTACAAAACACATAGAACATAACACAAGCTAAGAACATACTGAAGACAGTGTCACACACGAGCGCATGGGGAGCGGCTTAAGGACCCGACGAGCACCGCGACAAGTCGTGCCAGGGGACAACGGCGGGGTACTAACCTCTCTTTTTATGTTTCTCCAGAAACAACGAAGAACCGCCACCATTACTATTCCCGGAAGACTACTGATTCCACCCATTTCCCGGTTCCTTTCTTACCTCTGGTCCCCTCCTGATGACGTCATCTACCCATCTATCACCACGGCTTCCTCATCATCATTTACATCACTTCCAGTCCTCCCTTATAAATTGTCTGCCCAGCCATTTTTGAACTGTCTGTTGTACATGACTTCGAAAACACTGATGAAGCTCTTTTTGCTTTACAGTATACGGGGCCTAAAAACCCCAAACCTTTACAACTGTGTCTGCTACTTTATTACAACAGACAGTTAACAAAAGTAAAATTCAAATAAGTAATTGGCTCAATGAGGAACAAAAACGACACAATGCATTGGATTTGAACCCCAGCTGAAATCTAACAGAAACAGAAGGTGCCTGAGGATGATGTGAGACCATCTATCAGAAGACTGAAATTCAACTGAAGGTGGACCCCCACAACACGAAAATGAGCCAAAACACACCAGTTAATACACCAAGAAAAGGCTGGAAGTAAACAAAATGGCCAAGTCAAAACCCCTCAGGACACTATTGCGCTTTGGGGGTTTGTGCACGCAGGACACCCCTCAGATGTCACACAGTTGACACAATTCTACATGGAGAAGTGAGTGGGAGAAACTTCCTGCCAGTCGATGTCAGAGGTTACTGGACAGTTAAAGGAAACGAGGGGGCAATGCCAACTATTATACACCCAAAAGGTGGGCTTACTGTTTCCAGAGGTGGAAATGGCACATCTGTTAATTTAATTATTACAATTGTAACGTCCGTCTGGAATATGTGTGTGTGTCACTGTGAGTTTCACCTTTCCCCATTCCTGTTATTGGTGGAATGGCTTAATTTGTAAAGCTGGCCAATGGTACACAGGGAGGGGAGCACCTGGCTTGGAGGGCCCAATAGACAGTAAGGGGAGGAGCCAATGGTATGTAAATAAGTGGCGGGAAAAAGGAAAGAAGCACCACAGAGCCAAGAGAGGAGTGGACGCCATAAAAGGAAAAGGGATTGAAACCACATGGAAAACATCAGGTGAACCCGGGTTCATGTCAGGACAAACTATTTTTCCTTTCTGGTAAAGGTATTGGGGAGAGGACCTGACGGGCCAGCACATGGGACTGTTGACCTGTACGTTTCCCAAAACAGGAGGTATGGTTCAGGGCGTCATTCCCCACCGTAGACTGGGTTAGTCATCCCTTACAGAGAATATTTAAAGGACTTCGAATACATTTATGTTTTCTTTTTCTCTTTCACCAATTTATGTATTAGTAAGTATATGTGGTTAACTGTTTTGTGCTGTGATCTGTGTTCAGTGGGAAGCGCTGCAGCGTGATATTATGTATATAGGGGTTTGTGTTACAGTAAGTGTGTGTAATTTCTTCCAATAATCATTTTTTAACTCTGCATTCACTGGTGTTGCTATACTTGGGGTGGTGTAGTAGGAAAGTAGCGTTGGTCGCTCGCACCCTGGATTAAGATTTTGTTTTTCTTTCTTTGCTGCCGCTCTAGGAAGGCAGCACATATTATAATCGTGCCGCCTCTAGGAGTCGTACACAATGTCAGATTATCATTGTTTTTTTCAATTACATCCCCTTTATATATTTAAATGAAGATCAAAACTCCATGTCCTCATTTGTTAAGTAAGGAAAAGCGTGTCACGGGGGGGTACATACTTTTTCACACGACGGTATATTTTCCAGTTTAATGTTTTCTCATTGCGTTTCAATTAAAAGGACCCGCTCTTGTTGTTTAGGAGCCGACTGCTGTATATTACTTTTTATGGCACAGTGTGAGTGTGTTTTTGAGACTCCATGCCAGTCTGCTTTGTTCTGCCTCCTTTTATCTTTCTGACTCAGGGCATTCATTACATTGAGCCGGTTGCTACGGAGATGGATAAGCAGGTTTGAACCCTCGTTACCTCTTAGCAGCCCGCCTGCTTCAATATGCAGGTATCGGCTTCAATAAACCGCAGAGGTGATGTCCTCAGATGAAAATCGTGCTCCTGTTTTCCTTTCTGCTACGTGTTGTGTGTTTATTTGGGAGTCTTATCATTGTGTGGGGCTGTTAATCATCTGAAATGGAATCATGGATTTTATTAAAATGAAACGCAGTGACATAAAGCAAGATAAGCCAGGATTACTTTTCTTTCAAATCATTAAAGCCTCTTTTGCTGAATCATGCACGCCGTTCCAAGTTTCCTTAGCCAGCCATTCATTTGCTCAACCTGGGGATATCTTGACACAGATGGGCACAAGGCATAGTCTGACCCTGCACTGGGGGGGTCTTGGGGACTGGCAGGTGTCCTGGCAGCTTGAGGTCCAAAGCTGGAACCGACCTTAGATGGAGTGCCAGTGCATCACAGGGAGACATTTTAGAGCCGCCAATCAGCTTATTAGGAAAGTCTCTGGAATTGAGGAGAAGAATGAAGTATCAGGAGCACAGAAGAATGTGAACTGTTGCACAGAGGTGTCACAAACATGACAGAATGGTGTGAGGCATCCTTCAAGTCCCACAGAGCAGGTCAGGATATCACTCCAGAGAACATGTTTCTGCTGCTCCGGTGTCCAGTGGCTGCGTGACCTGGTCCACTCCAACTGATGATTAGCATTTCTCATTGTGATCTTAGACTGGTGTGCAGCTGCTCGGCCATGGAAATCCATTTCATGAAGCTCCACAGCTTCCGTAGGCAGTTTGGGACTCGGTTGTGTGTGATGCCCCACAGGATTTTACGCTTCAGCACTTAGCGAGTTTGTGTGGTCTACCACTTCACGGCTGAGCTGTTGTCGCTCCTCGACACTTCACCATAATAGCACTTACAGTTGACCGGGGCAGATGTAGCAGAGCAGAAATTTCAAGTACTGACATGTGGCACCCCTCCAGCTCATTGATTATAGTCTTTTCCAAACTGTATATGTGTACTAAAAAGAGCAGAAGTCCTACAACTGACCCCTGAGGGACACCGTTTTTAATATCGCCTAATAGAGACAAATTTCTCTTCACCATTACCCTTTGCTTTCAGCGGCTGAGCCAATTCCATACGCACCCCTACACCACACTCCCACTTCTTTTAGTTTGATCACAAACCGTTCATGTGGTAACTTTGTAACAATTTGTCCCGCCATGCTGACACAAGACGATCACTACCGCTAACCTGTCCTAAGTGGCGGCGGCAAATGATAAAAGGAGAGGCCAATATCACACCCCAATAAATCCCCCATATACCCCTCATCTGTATGTATATATATATATAAATCCAATGTCTGTATGTCAGTCCGCTTTTCACGAGAGAACTACTTCACAGATTTTGATATAATTTACTTGAACATTCTGGTTGATTTTGAGATTTCTCTGTTCGCACTAAGTATCATAGTTCGCTTGCAGTAGCGATTTATTTGTACGAATCCGAGACACAGGCCCTCCTCAAGGTGGGACATCAGGAGTAGGGAGCCGGGCAGGGCCCTCCTCACTCACACGCCAGCATCCGTTTGAGTCGCTCTAGCTAGCGATACCTGTTTGTTCAACAGACGTTATCATCTACAGGTTGTTAAGGAGTAACGTTTGACGTTTCTGAGAGAGCGATCAGAGCTACGTGTGTTTTAGAGGGTAGCTGCAGATTGCTAGAGATATCACAGCCACGTCCTCTTCTCCCTATGCGGGGGACGCTCTCCCGTCATAGATAAACTCGATCAGATACAGTGCCAGTGTTTGATGTCACAGCGTACCTACCTTCTGCTTGGCCAGAATTATTTATTTTTTTTAAATAGATTTTTAAAGTTTGTCCTGTTTCACTACTACGTGGGCGGAGCCTCGGGGGACAGCTAGTATTTAATGAAGAAGTGCGTTTTCAAAAGATGATGAAAATGAGAGGGAAAATCTGTGAATCATCAGCATAGAGGAGAAGCCATGAGAAGATACAACATTGCCTAAGAAGCAAATTTTGAGAGAAAAGGGAAGTGAACCCAACACCAATCTCCCGGGACAAACATAAAAGGAGTTGTCTCATCTTGCTTAGGGGAGTCTGAGTTGAGAGAACAGGGGACCAAACCTCACCGGAGAAGGAAAGGAGAAGAAGGAAACTTTACTTCATGGTGGTGGTTAAACTTTGCCTTTTTGGTAAAAGGTACTGTATAAATAAATAACGTTTATTTGTATCCCTGGCTTTGTGGGGTGTAATTGCTTCTGGTGTTTGGGGCTCATTGGCAGCCCCTTGTGGTCACAATAGATACATAGCAGTGGTTGAAAAGGGTGTTAGGACGGTTAAAAGACAGTTGGAGAGAAATATTGAGAAAAGGCCAAAGATGACCTAAAGAGATTCTTTCAATATTTTTGTAATAAGGAGGTGAAGAGTATTAGGAACAGTAATGATAAGCAAGAATATACACGGCGTGTAGTTCGTTTATTTGACAGCCTGTAGATCGGAGTATTTACATTCATTGCATTTGTAGTCTGAATCCCGACCTGATTGTATGGGTGGTTACCTATCAGGTTGCGCATGTGGTTGGTCTGCCATTCGGCAAACATCCAGCACCGGGCCCTCTTCAGTTGCAAGAAGCAGATCATGGAATGTTGCATAGTTTACTGTCAAATAATGCAAAGAGTACGCGACACGTGTTTCGCCCTTATTTGGGCTCAGACTACAAATGCAATGAATGTAAATACTCCGATCTACAGGCTGTCAAATAAACAAACCACACGCCATGGCACAGCGTAAAGGGACTTCGCCGTTGATGCTGACGTCCAAGGTTCGATCTCCGCAAGGGGAGCTGTAGAGTGTGTATGCCTGATGAGCCCAAATTAGGGCGAAACACGTGTCACGTACTCTTTGCATAAATTGACAGTAAACTATGCAACATTATATATATATATATATATATATATATATATATATATATATATATATATATATATATATATATATATATATATAGTGGAACCTCGGTTTGCGAGCATAATTTGTTCCGGAAACGTGCTCGTAGTCCAAAGCACTCGTATATCAAAGTGAATTTCCCCATAAGAAATAATGGAAACTTAGATGATTTGTTTCACAACCCAAAACTATTCATATAAAAATGATTAATACAAAATATAAAGTAAAAATACATAAAACAAATTAACTTGCACTTTACCTTTGAAAAGAATCATGGCTGGTGTGAGTGAGTTTCTAAACTCTTGTGGCATTGCACCCAATGGGATGACACGCGGAAGAGTGTCCCAAAGCAATCGCAGTCTCCCAGCGCTGAAGCAGTTCTCTGTAAAAGCGAATCCGAAAAGATCACGGACATGCTATAAGCGCCTGCCGTCGATGGGTGGTACAAGGAACAAGGAACGTTATAAATGTGCAGGGCACTGCCTGACTGCTGTGTCTGTGTATAAATAACCGCGCTGTTGCTGTTTCAAGCTGAATAAAGCTGGTGTTGCTAAAGTACTGGGACTCAGCTTTGTGTTTTAGGGTGCAAGACAGGGACTCGCACGTCACAGCACAGACGCGCGCATGAGCACACATACAGACACGAGCGTGCGCGAGCACACACACACACACACACGAGCACGCGTGCGCACACAGTCACAATGCTAATGCTGTGGTAAACACTATACGCTCGGTGAGGCACGCCGACTCAGACGGAGAATAGGAGACGATTGCCCACAATCCCGCAGTGACAGAGAGAGAAGAACCATCAGCTCAGTTGTGATCACATGACACTCAGCAGACAAACTACTTGTACTGCAAGACCTCGCTCGTTTATCAAGTGAAAATTTATTAAAAATTTTTGCTTGCAAAACACTTGTAAACCAAGTTACTCGCAAACCGAGGTTCCACTCTATATATATATATATATATATATATATATATATATATATATATATATATAGACACACACACGCACATACATTAATATATATACATACACATATATTGTATACATATACACATACATACATATATATACTGAATGTATACACACACATACATACATACATACACACATTTTGGAACAGCTTAGCGTCTCTTCTATGGAATGGCTGCCATTGTCCTGACAGAGGATTTTACGATAACGGTGTGCGTCTTAGTCTAGTTGTAGGTACATTTCGAAGGTAGGAGTAAGACTCCCTCTTGTTCTCTGTTGTTTTTGATGCTTGCACCTTCTAATCACTCTTGTACATATTTTCACTTTCTTTGTAAGTCACTTTGGAGACAGGCATCTGGTAAATTGATAGTAATAAAGCTCTTTTCATAATCTAATCACCTTTCAAATTCTGCCTACCTATTATTATATTGTGCCTTTTATTATCTCTCTCGCTGTCTATTGTTTGTATAGTGCCTTTCATATCGATGTCTGCACAGTGACAGCTCCTAGGAGAAGGCCTGTGCTAAGTTCACATTCCAATTATCTGCCCTCTTCTCCAATTCCCTGCCCGTCTTCTTCAGCACTTTGACTTCACCTCATCCTACCTGACAAGCGTCACCTTCCAAGGACGAGTCCAAGTCCACTTCTTCCCATCTTTTACACTTTTTAGTTTTTCTGTCTTCATTCAAGTTTTTGCATCTAATTGGTAGCGAGGCAGTGAGTGGCATTTCAGGCTCGACAGGCGCCAGAGAACACTTGGCTGGCATTTCTTTTCAGCTGATATCTTTTTTTTTTTTTGCCACTTTGGGTACTGTCAGCTCCATTAAGGAGGTCTCCTAAAACTCTTCCATTGTTTTCAGTGATGGCTCTACTAGGTGCTGCGGGCCCACGTTTTATGGAGTCTTAAGGAGTTAGTGGTCACTTAAACAAACCTCTTATAGGACAAAACAGTCAGTGACATTCAATAATGAACACCACGGTCACATTTTGGGCTTTTTCGGGAGCTGCATACCAATTGGAAGGAATTCCTGTCTTTGACTGAACGAGGAGACGACTGCAGAGTCCGACATGAAGATTTTTGTTTTAATTTGATGTTTTCCTCTCAGAATATCCGGCATTGAATGCAAGCGGCTCTACAGTGTGTAGTGTATTTATAGTCCACATCAGTTTTTGTCACTCTTTTACCCTTTTCCCTAGGGTGCAATTTTTTGAAGTGTTATACAAAAGAATGAATTGTTTGATTAAAACGCCTCAAACCAACTCCACAACAGAGTACTGATTGAAAAGCTATCGATCCTCCAGAAATAACTGAAACTTTTGGCAGCTCAGAGTTATGATTTCTATGAATTATGATTTTGATGATTTATGCCACCTCCATCCTTGGGAGTCACTCGGCCGTCTCTGCCTGTTGAAAGCCCGTCCCAAGTGTTGTGTGAGCAGACCACCGGACTGATGGACTGACCATCTAACACACATAGACTTGTCGCTCTTCATTTTAATTGGATGTGGCGTGCAGTGTCCTGCTGTCATTGGCTGTTTAACGGCGAGTCCTCAAGTCATTCACAAGTTTCTGACTCACTAAACGTCCTGCTGTCAGTTCTGTACAGCGCTGTTCTTCATTCTTCAAGTGCTTCCTTCTCAGCTCTCATGCTGCTCTTGATGTTTCTGTACAGAGTGACAAGCAAATCCTGCAAAATGTAAACCCTGGAATGCACTGCCATCCTGTTTAAGGGTGGGTTCTGTTTACCCCCTAACCCCCCCCCCCCCAAACATGTAGCATGAACTGTGGATCAGTGGCTTAGAAAACTGAGTGACACACACATTGGGCTGCCTGGTAACTCTAAGTTGACCCTGCATGCACGTGAGAGTGCGTGTCAGTGGGCCTGCGCTGGACTGGCACCCAATCCAGGGGGTGGTCCTGCTTGTCAAGAAACAACCGAGTAGTGCTGGCCTTTACAGATCATCAACCCACCTGCATTACAGAGCCAGCCCTTCACCTTCTGACTTGTAAGTCAGAGTTAGAGGCCATCTGAAGTGTGTCAGGGACAAAAGGACGAATGAAACCTGGACAGGACAGTCACCCATCACAGGGGGCACACGCTCAAAATGGCTCAATTCAGAGTGACAAGTTGACATAACCTGCACAACACTGAGATATCATAAAAGGCAATAAAGACAAACCATGAAGGTAGGCAACAAGAAGATTGGGTGGTGAACCATTGAACCCTACCATGATTGAGACAGACAGAATATGAAGGAAGCTATAAAACAGACAGATAATGAAAGGCACTATAAAATAATAGATAGACAGACAGGCGGGCGGCACGGTGGCGCAGTGGGTAGCGCTGCTGCCTCGCAGTTGGGAGATCTGGGGACCTGGGTTCGATTCCCGGGTCCTCCCTGCGTGGAGTTTGCATGTTCTCCCCGTGTCTGCGTGGGTTTCCTCCGGGCGCTCCGGTTTCCTCCCACATTCCAAAGACATGCAGGTTAGGTGGATTGGCAATTCTAAATTGGCCCTAGTGTGTGCTTGGTGTGTGGGTGTGTTTGTGTGTGTCCTGCGGTGGGTTGGCACCCTGCCCGGGATTGGTCCCTGCCTTGTGCCCTGTGTTGGCTGGGATTGGCTCCAGCAGACCCCGTGACCCTGTGTTCGGATTCAGCGGGTTGGAAAATGGATGGATGGATAGACAGACAGGCAGGCAGACAGAATATGAAGGGGATATATAACAGACAGATAATGAAAGGCACTATAAAATAACTAGTTGTGTGTGCCCAACTACGTTGCATGTGTTACAGTTGTCTGTGAAGGGCTCCCCGTTTAAACGCGGCTGCCAGTTGTGAACTGGGCCCTTCGTCGCACAGCATTATGATTTTTTATAAGGGAAACAAAATTACAAAACAAAACCCTTGGACATTGATTTGATAGGAACGGCCTACTCGGAATCACTGTCCGAATAGTAATTATGTGGTGTTGTAGGAGCATCTCTGTTTCTCTTCCCACGACTTATGGATGGTTCAATATAAGCGGCGTCTTCCGCATCGTCTTCGAAACATAGCGTCCGTGTTTCGCTTTATTGAGCTTTTCGCGAGACAGCATCACAAATATCAAGTCGTTCCAGTCCCTTAAGAGGATCCGCTGTGGGAGAGTGGCAAGGCAAACGAATCTGAACACCAGCGACCAGAGATCGATCCCCACAGCTCCCACCTCAAATGAGACTGTCATTTATACGTAGCTTTTCGTGAGGCAGCAAATTGCGGACAAACAAAGATCAAGATCCAAATGAAGATTATATATAAAGATAGATAGACAGATAGACAGACGGAATATGAAGGGGATATATAACAGACAGATAATGAAAGGCACTATAAAAATAATAGATAGACAGATAGAGACAACTGACAGACGGAGTATGAAGGGAATATAACAGACAGATAATGAAAGGCACTATAAAATAATAGATAGACAGACAGACAGACAGACAGACAACTGACAGACAGAATATGAAGGGGATATATAACAGACAGATAATGAAAGGCACTACAAAATAATAGACATAGACAGATAGAGACAACTGACAGATGGAGTATGAAGGGAATATATAACAGACAGATAATGAAAGGCACTATAAAATAATAGATAGACAGACAACTGACAGACAGAATATGAAGGGGATATATAACAGACAGATAATGAAATGCACTACAAAATAATAGATAGATAGACAGACAGAGACAACTGACAGATGGAGTATGAAGGGAATATATAACAGACAGATAATGAAAGGCACTATAAAATAATAGATAGGCACCTACCTCGTGCCCAGTGCTGTAAGGCCGGGCCGTGAATTACACGAGCAGGATGGAACATGGAAGGACGCATCATCAGATCGAGTCGCATGATTAATTCCCACTTCTGCTGTGGCTAAATTTCACACATCATTTTAAATCATCCACATCATGCCCACTTGCTAAGAGAGCTGGCATTCTCTAATTGGGAAGCAAAACTCGTCGAGAGTGAATCGGATCAGTTTTAAAAGAACATCGGCCTTGTGTGGAAAATGTCCATCAGCAGCACTGACATCCTCTATAAAAATACTAAATAAAGCCGCATAGGCATTAATAAAATGTTCCACCTGTCCATTTTCTTAGCTTGCTCAACCCAACAGATGGTCACAGGCAGCCACAATGGCAGGTCGTTGCCTTTATTTGTCTGCTTTGCGTTTTTTGGCCCAAAGCGCAGATGCCGATCTCCGTTAATAAAATTACACCTGCTTAATTCAATTGGGGGCTGAGGGGGTCTCAGTAGCATTGGGCACAAGGCGGGAACCTGCCAATCAACATTAAATAATGCAAAGAAAGCTTTTCTGCCATTTTCACATTTAAGATTTCTTTTTCCTTTAAAAGCTATGTCAACATTATCTCACCGGATGGCACTTTTAAACATCTTGTCAACATTGAGAAATCCGCCTTTTTAAAGTCTGAGTCAACAGATTTTGCTTTGAAGTGGGTTTTTGACTGGAGGTAATTTATGTTTTGCTTCAATTGCCCTCGAAAAGCCTACGGAAGTCTGCACAAGACAGAGACCGCTGCCGCAGTAAGGACGGGAAGCGTTTTTTCTTTTATTATTTCAACAGAAATGTTCATCGGCAGTCAATTCTGTTTTTTTTTTTTTTTCTTCACAGCCATAAAAAGCAAAAAAAAGGATCAATGTGTTCCAGCCTGGTGATTTTTAATGTATTCAGTCAATGTTCTGAAAATCTGTGCACTTTCTAGCTTATTTTAAATACCCAATAGCTACAGAATAAAAATAGACAGAAGCGGAGAGAGCGAGCAAAAGCTTAGACGGGTCTGCTTATACAAGGCAGGGTGTTATTAGGCGGACATGCTGTACAGTAACAAGTGTGCTGGGAGACCCGCAAGAAAATCAGGGAGCAAAATATGCATTTTGGAAGAGGGGCGAAGAAATAAGCAAGATGGGCGAGGCAATGGTGGTCTGGGCGTATGGGGAGGACGACGTGTTTCATGGCTCACTAGGGTGCCTTCGTAACATATATATACACACGTACAGCGTGTGGGTTATTAAAATGCGATACAAAATACAACAATAAAATAAATATATGTAAATACGCACAGATACATAAACCACATCATAACAGCCAACACGGCAATAGCAGTTGTGTAATTCCATCAGGGGACATTGCACAAAATCTTGAAGGTCACCAGGGTGGGCGCAGTTTAGACACTGTTCAAATATGGCGTATAGTCTGACCAGTAAGATGTTTCTGCTCTGCCCCATTTATATCAGGGGTCTTCACACCTCTCATGTCCTCGTATACAATCCAGCCTGGACCACAGTGGTGGTAGAGGTAGACTACAGCTCCTCGAATCCAGGAGTCGTGTCGGATATTCGGATATGATCCAGTTCTGTAGGCATAGGCTGAGTAAGCACAGGGCTAGAGGAGCTAAAACTCCTCCTTGAGACCACCAAGTCCCACAGCCCCCATCATGGAGGTGTGTGACAAATCCGTTCACTGATTTTATATGGAATCTTGTTTGTGTCTTTCTGCAAGGGGGTCCACCCCCCTGCTCGTCAATTTCTGTTTTGGATTTGAACGTGCAGATCTAAAAGGGGACTGGGGAGAGGGGACTCCCTTTTGGATGTCATGCTTGCAACCAGCACCGCCTCGGTGTGCAATGTACCCTCGAGCCAACCCTGCTGTAGACGATCTTCACTTCTCCAGTATATCAAATATCTTTGTGTACCTGATGGCAGGGCGTCTGCATATTCTGCTAGCGGGAGCCACCAGTGTACATCACCAAGCTGGCGCAGGGGTCTCAAAATGCAACAGCAAGTCTTGTGTTCAACCAGCTGAGGTGGGCACATGTCACTCCTCTTTTCAGATCACTACACTGGCTTCCTGTGGCAGCACACATTAAGTTCAAATCCTACAGAATTACCTATACACCTGTGTATACATATATTTTTGGATTGGGAGGCAGCTAAAAGGCCTGAATAATAGTAGTACCATGCCAGACCAGGGGGTGGCGACCTGCAATAACTTTCTCTCTCTCTCTCTCTCTCTATCCTCAGTAGACCATCCACGGGAAATCCCGTATGCTTCTGGTGCCTATGATGATGTCACTTTTGGTTACTGGCGCCATTGATGGCATCACTTCCAGAACAATGTCACTTTCCGGTCCCAATGACACTACTTCCGGTGCCATGGATGACATCACGTCCGGTCCTGAGGACATCACTTCCCGTCTCGGCCTTTAAAACCGCCAAACAAAATGGTGTTACAACATTTTAAATACAGTTTTAAAGAGCAGAATCTAATTCTGCACATGCAAAACCCTTAGAGATTTAAAAAAAAAAAAAAAAGGATTTACAATAAGCCAGGGAACAATTTAAAAGGAAAGGAAACCAAATCATAGCGAAAACCTTTCCCTGTAATAACTAATTGAAGCACAAAGATGTTGGACACCATAAATAACAAACCGTCACCCTTTATAATTCCTGGTTGATTACATCATGACATGTCACTTCCTGGCAACGATTCTGCGTTGCTAACAACAACAGGACAGTCAATACACAAAATGGTGTGAGCCAAAATGGCAGCCACAATGAATAAAGAGACACAAAACAAACAATGCTAATTATTTCAAATAGAATAAAATCCAAAAAGTCTCCAGACTCGTTACTTATACAGTGCATCCAGAAAGTATTCACAGCGCTTCATCACTTTTTCCACATTTTGTTATGTTACAGCCTTATTCCAAAATGGATTAAATTCATTTTTTTTCCTCAGAATTCTACACACAACACCCCATAATGACAACGTGAAAAAAGTTTACTTGAGGTTTTAGAAAATTTATTAAAAATAAAAAAACTGAGAAATCCCATGTCCATAAGTATTCTCAGCCTTTGCTCAATACTTTGTCGATGCACCTTTGGCAGCAATTCCAGCCTCAAGTCTTTTTGAATATGATGCTACAAGCTTGGCACACCTATCCTTGGCCAGTTTGGCCCATTCCTCTTTGCAGCACCTCTCAAGCTCCATCAGGTTGGATGGGAAGCGTCGGTGCACAGCCATTTTAAGATCTCTCTAGAGATGTTCAATCGGATTCAAGTCTGGGCTCTGGCTGGGCCACTCAAGGACATTCACAGAGTTGTCCTGAAGCCACTCCTTTGATATCTTGGCTGTGTGCTTAGGGTCGTTGTCCTGCTGAAAGATGAACCGTCGCCCCAGTCTGAGGTCAAGAGCGCTCTGGAGCAGGTTTTCATCCAGGATGTCTCTGTACATTGCTGCAGTCATCTTTCCCTTTATCCGGACTAGTCTCCCAGTTCCTGCCGCTGAAAAACATCCCCACAGCATGATGCTGCCACCACCATGCTTCACTGTAGGGATGGTATTGGCCTGGTGATGAGCGGTGCCTGGTTTCCTCCAAACGTGACGCCTGGCATTCACACCAAAGAGTTCAATCTTTGTCTCATCAGACCAGAGAATTTTCTTTCTCATGGTCTGAGAGTCCTTCAGGTGCCTTTTGGCAAACTCCAGGCGGGCTGCCATGTGCCTTTTACTAAGGAGTGGCTTCCGTCTGAGCACTCTACCATACAGGCCTGATTGGTGGATTACTGCAGAGATGGTTGTCCTTCTGGAAGGTTCTCCTCTCTCCACAGAGGACCTCTGGAGCTCTGACAGAGTGACCATCGGGTTCTTGGTCACCTCCCTGACTAAGGCCCTTCTCCCCGATCGCTCAGTTTAGATGGCCGGCCAGCTCTAGGAAGAGTCCTGGTGGTTTTGAACTTCTTCCACTTACGGATGATGGAGGCCACTGTGCTCATTGGGACCTTCAAAGCAGCAGAAATTTTTCTGTAACCTTTTCCAGATTTGTGCCTCAAGACAATCCTGTCTCGGAGGTTTGCAGACAATTCCTTTGACTTCATGCTTGGTTTGTGCTCTGACATGAACTGTCAACTGTGGGACCTTATATAGACAGGTGTGTGCCTTTCCAAATCATGTCCAGTCAACTGAATTTACCACAGGTGGACTCCAATGAAGCTGCAGAAACATCTCAAGGATGATCAGGGGAAACAGGATGCACCTGAGCTCAATTTCGAGCTTCATGGCAAAGGCTGTGAATACTTATGTACATGTGCTTTCTCAGTTTGTTTATTTTTAATAAATTTGCAAAAACCTCAAGTAAACTTTTTTCACGTTGTCATCATGGGGTGTTGTGTGTAGAATTCTGAGGAAAAAAATGAATTTAATCCATTTTGGAATAAGGCTGTAACATAACAAAATGTGGAAAAAGTGATGCGCTGTGAATACTTTCCGGATGCACTGTAGCTTGTAAGGCCTACTCATGCTACATCCCACCCATTCCCCAAATACAGTGTTTTTGGTCTAGTGCAGGGGTGTCGAACTCCAGTCCTGGAGGGCCGCAATGGCTGCAGGTTTTCATTCTAACCACCTTCTTAATTAGTGACCTGTTTATCCTGCTAATTAACTTCTTTTGCCTTAGATTTAATTAACTCGACCCGTTAGTTCTTTCTATTTCCTTAATTAGCAGCCATACAATAATGAGACACAAAATGAGAAAACAGGTGACCAGCTAACCACATTATCTGAACATAAAGAAAGGTGAGGTTCTCGGTAAGGTTGATTTCTCAGGTCAATAATCAGAAACAGAAAATCAACACTTTGGGAAATGTCTGCTGTAGCAGAATGAGAGCAGCAGCAAGCCATGGAATTAAATAACGGGTTTAATTAACAGCAAGAATTGGCTTCTCATTAAGAAACTGGTTGGAGTTTGATGTTCCAGTTTAGCTGGTCACCTGTTGGCTCGTTTCACGTCTCATTTCTGTTTGGCTGCCATTTAATAAAGAAACAAATCAATTCAGAGGACGGAATCCTTAAAAACAGGGCTGTTAAAAGGAAGGGAAAAGGAGTTAATTAGCAGTGAAAACTGACCACTGATTGGGAAAAGGGTGAGAATGAAAACCTGCAGCCACTGCGGCCCTCCAGGCTTGGAGTTCGACACCTGTGGCCTAGAGGCTGTGTAATGCCAGTTTCAACTGCTCACCACTGGAGGGTGTTCTTTCTTACAAACTGATATGATTCCATAATTGGAAAAATCCCCCCGAATCCCACTTGGGGAGTCTGGCGCTGCCTGACTGGCTCTTTGGTGGACCTTCAGTTTAGAGCATAAAAGAAAATGTTTAAACAGAATTGTGTTCTTCATAAACGTTTGGAAATCCTTGCTCAGAAAAAGTTGAACAGACCTTTGATCTCCGGCACTTTCTTTTGGCCGAACGCCAGCGCTGCCCTCCCACCTCTACCTTGTGCCATGCGCCCCCACACAACTGCTGCAGGAAATGTGCTTTCATTGTTCTCCGTGTACTCAATGCACAATATCCGTGAATACTAGAGGAGACCTGGTGCTGAAATCCTTCTGTGAGCTTCGAGGCATTAAGATGCTGGCAATTCCTTATTGGGGGATTGGCGGAGAAGGGACGTCTGTTGTGTGGCATTCAAGAGACTGGGCTGACAGAGTTGCTAATAATATTATTTGTACTTCGCGTTTATTCTGCATTTATTTACATGATAAAAAAAAGCCCAAAGGTACGAGGAGAATGTGCTTTCAAAAACATTTCAAATATACACGGATTAAAAGGGAACCTTAATGGAATCATTTGGCTTACTCATTTCTTTCTTTGGGGTTTATGAGGTTTATTTCTCCTTTTGCGCTGCCTCAGTTCACATGGATTATTTTGGAAGGCTTTTTTTGTAAGGAATATTTACATGCAGCGTGACAAGTAAAGAGAAATTAACATAAAAATGTGTTTAAAAAAGATGTGTGGGCGGGAAAGGGACGAGTTTGCGTTTCTGGAGTCAGCAGAGCAGGGGTGTAGAGAAGCTGCTGCTAGAAAAGCGAGCTGGCAAGTGCCAAGCCTTTAACGGCGGGCAAAGAAAGGTGAGACGTCATTAGCTTTGTGATCTTCATGGGATGCACTGGACAAAAGTAAAACAAAAAAAAAAAAAGATGTGGCTGATGGACCTTCAAATATGTTGTGTCATTCAGCCGCCTTCTGTTTATTTACCGGGGTGGCTTACCCACACGGGCACAGGTAGGGCTGGTATAATGAAACACAGGATTTCCTTCATTCAGGTTTGGCATTGTTGGGGCCACCGTATCGATCACATTGTCTGCCATGTTGTTGGCTCACTACCATACGTGCTTTCCCACTGCGGGAAACAATGAGTTTCTTTTAAACCCCTACTTAAGAAAAATAATCTCGACCCCTCTGCTCTTGAAAATTTTAGACCCATCTCTAACCTGCCTTTCTTAAGTAAAATTCTAGAGAAGGCAATCATTATCAGTTAAATGAACACCTCAATAAACCTGCTATTCTTGATAAATTTCAGTCAGGTTTTAGAACAAATCACAGCACAGAAACTGCACTCGTTAAAGTAGTAAATGACTTGCGGGTAAATGCAGACAGAGGCCATTTATCTGTTCTCATCCTCTTAGATCTGAGTGCCACATTTGACACCATTGATCATAACATTCTTAAAAATCGCCTTAGTCAATGGGTGGGCCTCTCTGGCAGTGTCTTAAATTGGTTTGAATCCTACCTGGCAGGGAGAAAATTCTGTTAGTTGTGGTAATTACAACTCAAAGGCACATGATATCCTATATGGTGTTCCATAAGGCTCTATCCTGGGTCCGCTGCTCTTCTCAATCTACATGCTTCCATTAGGTCAGATTATCTCGGGGCACAACATGAGCTACCACAGCTATGCTGATGACACACAGCTGTATTTATCAATAGCACCTGATGACCCCGATTCTCTTGATTCACTAACACAATGTCTAACCTGAATCTCAGAATGGATGAATAGTAACTTTCTCAAATTAAATAAAGAGAAAACTGAAATCTTAGCGATTGGCAATAATGGATACAATGAGGCTATTAGAAATAAACTGGATGCATTAGGATTAAAAATCAAAATGGAGGTAAAAAGCTTAGGGGTAACTGTTGACTGTAATCTAAATTTTAAATCGCATATTAATCAGATCACTAGGACAGCATTTTTTCCACTTAAGAAACATAGCAAAAGTTAGACCTCTTATATCATTGAAAGATGCTGAGAAATTAGTTCATGCGTTTGTTTTCAGTCGGCTAGATTACTGTAACGCACTCCTCTCAGGTCTACCCAAAAAAGACATAAATTGTTTGCAATGAGTGCAGAATGCAGCTGCTAGAATCCTAACCAGGAAAAGAAAATCCAAGCACATTTCTCCAGTTTTGATGTCACTACACTGGTTACCTGTGTCATTCAGGATTGACTTTAAAATTCTGCTTATGGTTTATAAAGCCTTAAATAATCTCACTCCATCTTATATATCGGAATGTCTGACGTCTTATATTCCAAATCGTAACCTCAGATCCTCAACTGAGTGTCTCCTTAGAATTCCAAGAGCAAAACTTAAAAGAAGTGGCGAGGCGGCCTTCTGCTGTTATGCACCTAAAATCTGGAATAGCCTGCCAGTAGGAATTCGCCAGGCTAATACAGTGGAGCACTTTAAAAAACTGCTGACAACACATTACTTTAACATGGCCTTCTCATAACTTCACTGTAATTTAAATCCTGATACTCTGTATATCCAAATTCATTATAATAACTATTCATGGTGGCTCTAAAATCTGTACTAACCCCTTTTCTCTCTTCTGTTTCCTTTTCCGGTGTCCTTTTGGTGGTGGCGTGCGCCACCACCATCTACTCAAAGCACCGTGATGTTCCAACAATGATGGATGGATTAAAAGCCAGAAGTCTGTATGACCATCAGCATCAAGTGACTCCGTGAGAACCCTAACTACAAAGAGGACTATTTCATTTATGTTAGGTAGAATGCCCAGAGGGGACTGGGCGGTCTCGTGGCCTGGAACCCCTGCAGATTTTATTTTTTTCTCCAGCATTCTGGAGTTTTTTTTTGTTTTTTCTGTTCACCCTGGCCATCGGACCTTACTCCTTTTCTATGTTAACTAATGTTGTCTTATTTTAATTTCTTATTGTGTCTTTTATTTTTCTTTTCTTCATTATGTAAAACACTTTGAGCTACTTTTTGTATGAAAATGTGCTATAGAAATAAATGTCGTTGTTGTACAGTGCAGGTCCCCTGGCCACTTCCCACCACACAACAGGAACTTTAAACTTTATGAAAAAGGTGTGACGTACAAAGAGCGATGCGGTGCAAAGTGAGGCGCGTTCGGATGTTTGCAGAAATCCCCCACACCTTATTGCTTTGAAGTGATTGTTACTTCACAGGGGAGATTACTGCATCGATGCGGTATATGGGACTGTGGCTATGAACAATGATGAGGTGCAAAGTGCACCGCCATTGGGAGTTCATAGGAGACACCCCGGTCTTTTTGCTTCGAAGAGATCGCGACTTCACAAGAAGAGAGATTGATTATTGTTTCAAAGTGGTGTATGGCGCAGTACACCAGGGAGGAGGCTATAAAAAGAGTGATGCAGTGTGAAGTGAGCAGCGTTCGAAAGTTTACAGGGCACCCGCCACCTTAGTGCTTCAAAGACATTGCGACTTTTATTGCTTCAATGCGGTGCATGGCACGGCACATCAGGGCTATGAAGGCTGATGCAGTTTGAAGTACGCTGCCATTAGGAGTTCACGGGGGGGAACGCCCCTGCCTTATTGCTTCAAATTGATCGTAACTTCATGGGGGACGGCAAAGTGCGGCAATCCATCTTCACTGATAATTCTCTAAAATTCAAAGTACTGACAGATTTGTAAGATGGCACCAGTGCTTGAGGTCAACCAATCAGCACAATAAAATTCCCAAACCCCCACCCATGATAGTTTCAGTAGGAGCTTAAAAAAAAAAAAAAATACCAGAACCCCCTACCAGGGACTACAAATAGATAGATAGATAGATATTGTCATTGTCACTTTTACAAAGGAACAACGAAATTGAAGGTGCAGTCGACTCAGTGTGAGGAATAAGAGTTAAAAAGACAAGAAGAGAGAAAATAATAACAAACCGAATAGCAATAAAAGTACTTTACAAAATATACAAATTGCACTTATTGACTTAAGGTCTATATTCCTCAGAGAATGATACGGATTGGACGAAATAGTTCAAGTGCCTGCAGTAGAAATGCTACAAAAGTTCCAAAATTTCTAAAAAGCCAAAAAACATAAGCCAACGTGTTACCGGAATGCAGGTTGGTGCTTGAAGCGATATTAACGTGATCATTTGTAAAGTCAGTCTCATTAGTCCCAACCTCTGTGTTTATAGCTTATTCAAACCATCATTTAGTTTTTCTTATTACTTCTCAGCAAAACAGCGTCTTTTGCTTTTCTCTCCAACTTTTCCTTTCACTGGGATACTTTGCTCTTGCTTTGAATGACCACCCATTTTGTCTTTTTAGGTGCATTTGCATGTAATGAGCAAAGCACCTATTGCAGTAGCCCTGTCTGTCCACATGAAACCACTCAGTGCCCCACGGACCAATTTCGTTAAAATGTGGCATACTTATTCTTCAAGGAAACTTGACAAGATGGTTCAATTTATCTTGAACAGATCACGATGTATACAGTTTTAAAATCTCAGTAGTGAACTTGTCTAACTTGAAATGGATAAAGGTTCCGTGCGACTTCGTCTACAAATTAGCTCACGGTTTCACTTCTTTCTCAAGAGCAGTTAATCCAACTTGCATATTTTATTCGTTTTCCTCCTTTCCACCTCCGACAGACGTTACTAACAGCAAACAGATCCCCAACACAAGTTATTGAAACACCAGCAGACTGAGTGTGTGCAGGACAGGTAGTCGCTGATAAGGTTCATTTATACGTCCCACGTGAAGCCTGTGCACAAATCGTGACACAAAGCACACTCACTCAGAGACCGAAACACATTCATACTTCTGTTGGCCCCTTCAATCGGCATGTTGGTATTCTCCTAGTCAACAGAAGACCCTTTTTGGTTAATGTCGCATACCTAGTAAAGTCACAGCACGGTAAATGAGACTCTGTTAATCAAACAAGAGTTGTGCTTGTAATTACTGGCTTGCAGATGAAACAGAGGAGAAGGTGGAGTAACCAAAAGTGGTAAAGGAAGGACCGTATCCTTCAATAAGGGCACGCACAAAAAGGCGAGCTTCAAAAGGGTGACCTCAACTGGGTGCCGCGAATAAAGGCGAGCTTCAAAAGGGCGACCTTAATTGAGCGAATGTTTTAATATTCTTGCTTTCGCCTTTTTATACGTTCAATCATTGCCTTTATCTAATAAATTTTCTGTAATAATTTTGTTGCGTTTGCCTTTATTCGCCACGCCCAATTGAGGTCGCCCTTTTGAAGCTCGCCTTTTTGTGCGTGCCCTTATTGAGTAGAACTCTTGTGAGTGGGGGACCTACATGATGAACAGATGCACTTCAAATATTTTTACATTTCAGTCCGACAGTCTGATGTTGCGTCAGATTCAGCCCCTCATTCATTATTCTGGCATCTATGTAAACAGCCTCTCCTCAAAACTGACCACTTTGCAGACACGCTGTCATATTGGCATTGCCGCGTAATCAGAACAAGTTCCATGGCAGGCAGGGTTCAATCCCTCGGTCCAAAGAAATCTCGCTATGATGTGTTGTTCAACAAAAGGTACAATCCTGCAGCAGAGATTCCATCTTCATTTCAACTGGACTAGCGGAGGGCACTGCGCCATGTTGTTCGAACTCAGGGCCCTGCTTACCAAACAGCAGGCCTGACGTAACTGGCCTACTGGTCATTGGCAGACATACCATCAAGGCATTCTGGGTGCTCTTCAGGGTCCCCTGTCTGTAATGGGACTTTTCATCAGACACAAATCTACCCTAAGATGTAACGATTGGTGAAACAATCCCCCCTGGCTTGTTGAAACCCTCGACTGTCCATGTGCCAAATTACCAAAGGGGGAGTTCCCCCCTCCTCCTCCTCCTCCTCCTCCCTCACTCAATGAAGTGATCAGTCCATGTGCTGGAATGACCAAGGGGGGAAATCCCACTCAGTGCTACTCACTGCTGCATGAAACGTCTGGGCATCTGCATGCTATATTGTTAAAGGTTTATTTGTTGTTATGCAACTCTATTCATTACATCACCCTGGGGCCTGGGGGGGGGGGGAGTTGGGGGTCTTAATCCAGGCTTGCCCTACTGTCCGTCATCAGTTCAGTGGGATTTCTTGGTGCTGTAAGGCAGCACTTTTAACCGCCACACCACCTTGCTGCCATAAGAAATTATCCATCCATTTGTCTACAACTGCAATTAACCTGATTACTTCAGTGAATCCAAAAGAAAGAACAAATTTTAAAAAAGGCGCAAAAAAAAAAAAAAAAAAAAAAAACCAAGAGTAAATGAAGACATGAGGGTAGCAGTGTATCAAAGCGGAGCATTAACAGATCCAAAGGAAGATAAGGCAATCAGAAAATGAAGTCCTGGATTAAGGAGAGGATTTACTGCAGTAAATGGCCGACTCCTCAGAGGTTTTAACAGCGCACTGCCAATAAAGCCAAACCAAGACATTTATGGAGGCTGTAAAGCTCTTCACCATCACAATAACAGAGCCAAACCCATGCCATCTTTTAGGTGAGGCTAAAGGAAATCCTTTGTTCTATAATTTGCACACATACATCAGCAACAACATTAAAACCACCTGCCCAATATTATGCAGGTCCCCATCGTGCCACCGAAACAGCTCTGATGGACTCCACAAGACCTCTGAGGGTGTCCTGTGGTATCTGCACCAAGACGTTGGCAGCAGGTCCTTTAAGTTGCATGGATTGCACTTGTTTGACCACATGTGCTCCATCGGATTGACATCTGAGGAATTTGGAGATCAAGTCAACACTCTCTGTCATGTACCTCAAACCATTCCTGAACAATTTTTTGCTGTGTGGAAGGGAGCATTATCCTGCCGATAGAGGCCACAACCATCGCGGAATGCTGTTGCCATGAAGGGTTATGTGTGGTCTGCTACAATCTTTAAGTAGGTGGTACATGTCAAAGTAACATCCACATGAATGTCAGCACCAAAGGTTTCCTAGCAAAACATCATCCAGAGCCTCACTCTGCCTCCACTGGCTTGCCTTCCCATAGTGCAACCTGCTGCCATCTCTTCACCAGGTAAATGGCATACACACAACTGGCTGTCCATGTAGTCTAAAAGAAAACATGAGTCATCAGAGCAGGCTGCCTTCTTCCATTGCTCCATGGTTCAATTTTGACACTCACGTGCCCATTGAAGGTGCTCACGGTGGTGGACAGGGGGTCAGAATTGGCACTCTGACCTGTCTGTGGATACACAGTAAGCTGCAATGCACTGTGTGTTCGGACATCCTTCTCTCATGGCCAACATGAAGTTTTTCCAGCAATTTGTGCTACAGTAGCTCTTCTGTGGAATCGGACCAGACGAGCCAGCCTACTCCCCACACCCCACATGCATCAATGAGCTTTGGGCACTCGTAACCCTGTCACTGGTTCACTGGTTATACTTCCTCGCCAATCCCCCCCGGCTTGCGCTACGCACCAGCCCCTTCACATCTCTGTCGCTCGTGTATGTGGATTTCACTTTCACCAGACAACAAATCTTTTAATTCTCGCCGATACGCCTCTTCATTGAGAAGAAACACTACTTTTCCCTGATGGCAACACGAATTAGACAATCTACAAGTCTCCAAACAATATATTCGATCTCTTTTCACTGTTCCGTTATTTCATTGAGTAATAATTTCCGTTTGTTTGCACTAATGCGATCTTTACTATCATTTTTTTGAGACTTTCGTACTTCCATTTTCTCTAACCTGCTCTGTATGTGTATCGTGCCAACATTTTTGAATTCTTTACGATGTTCTACTTTGTCATCTACTGTTTGTCTTTTATTTCCGGCCCCGGGCGTATTTAAATCTCTTGGCACAAAGTCTCGTCTCATCCCAGGATTTTTTAATTATATATTTTATATATATAATTTATAATAAATATATAAATATATATATAATATTATATATTATATATATGTGGTGATCACAAACCAGAATTGACAACAAAATGGCAATGTGGTGGTGCCACCAAAATAAATGTAAACAAATAGGATGATAAATAAAGCTGATATAGTAACACCAACAAACGGGCCATCATAGACATTGTGAGGAGTTTAGAAACTTAACACTGGTATAGATTCATTCATTTTTATTTTTACTTTTAAAAAAAAAAATAAACCTTTGATCCTGGCTGGATTTTGGTTATTCCTCATCTGCCAATATAAGGGATTTAATACCTGCTGAGCAAAATCAGCCTCTTTACCCTCGGGAGGCACTTTGATTTTTTTTTTCTTTTTAATTCAATTAAATTTATTCTTATATATTGCAGTACATTTTCTAATAGACAGATTGATTTGTACATTAAATTACAGAAAATAAAACAAACACAAGTGCTATCTGTCTATCAACATATGGTGCATTTCATACCTATTTATGTATCTATGTGTCTATACATATACACACATATATATTTCTATCTCTATCTATATATATATGATTCATATATCTATCAAATCATATCATGCCTTTCCTATCTATGTATTTATGTATGTATCTATCTAGTGCCTTTTTATCTATCAATCATGTGGTGCCTTTCATATCCATCTGTCTATCATATAGTAAGGAGACTGTGGAAGATTGTGGGTTCACTTCCCGGTTCCTCCCTGTATGGATAGTGCTTTGAGTACTGAGAAAAGCGCTATATAAATGTAATGAATTATTATTATTATTATATAGTGCCTTATAATATCTATCTATAAAGCGCCTTTCCTACCTCTCTGTAGTACGTATCTATCTATCTATCTATCTATCTATCTATCTATCTATCTATCTATCTATTTAGTGCCTTTCATACCTATTTATCGGCTTACCTACCTACATGTAATTCTTTGAATGTAAGAAGATGCATCTTGTCTGTTATAGAATTGTAAGTAAAGGTTTCTCTAATATTCTCTATCTATCCACCTATCTATTCAGTGCAAAATGGGACATGGGAGTAACTTTACATTGTGGGTAAAGCAGTTATAAAGTGAAGTGTGTTTGGTCATCCCTAGGCCTAGGTGGGTTGCAGCCTATTACAGAAGGCAACATCTACTGATGTTCAGGGTTTCTTTGTTTGCTCATTTTCAACTACTTTATATTTTGCATCACCATGCCTTAAACCTGTAAGGCTACAATCCATTTGTTTTTTTAAAGCATTACAAGAACATATGAAAACACGGCTCCCTCCAGTTACAGAAGACAGTCATCAGACGTACTCCTGGACTTACTCAAGGGCTCTTCCACATGACAGATGCTCAAGAAAGCCGTTCTCTCTGCACAATACCCATTATGCTGATAATAAGGCAGCACTGATTGCTTGTCCTGCTCACTGACGTTTCAGTTCACCTCCAGAGGAATAAGGCTGCCAACACATTTGAGAATTGCAGGACAGAATTCTCTTATCTGTGCCATCTTGGCCTCCACTCTCTTATTCCATCATTAATTGTCTTCAGTTCACACAGTTAAACTTCCTGGACTTGAGCGCAGCTCTTCTTAACTGATCCTTTACTGCCAATGGGAGGTCTCCACGTGTATTCAGCACACCAACGCCGACTGAATGTTTACAGGCACACAAATTCGATGGCCTCATAACTGATAACTTTCTTGCTTTTTATCAACAGTGATGTGGTCTAAAACAAGCAGAATTAATTTAACAGGAAAAGAAAATGAAGATATCATATTACAGTTATAAACCTGTGTTCAGTAAAAGCGTTACACAGGAATAAATTAAATCTAATCAAATCTACAGGGGATTCACTTTCTGCACACTTTGTGTTGTAGATGTAATTGTAAATGGACATATTTGACATTTGTGGCCATCAATCTACACTCACTAACTCATATTGACAAACTGAAAACATGTTTTCCAATCCAATCTAATGTGGTCTGATCCAACCAAATCAAATCAAATCTGGTTTCAATTACATCCAATCTAATAAACTACAATCTGATTCAATAACGGTTCACTCTTACCTATACAATCCCAATTTATCCAATCTAATCTAATTTGACCAGATTAAATCTAATGTCATTCCTTTGACTATTGGATTTCAAATCTCATGGAGTTTCTACTTCTCTCTAAGAATAACCCGTGTTAGGGAAAATCTCGATCCTCTGTTCGCTTCAGCACTGGTACATAAAAGGTCCTTTACACTTCAGAAATGAGGTTTACTTATAAAAACACACCTTGGGAGCACAACACAAGACGACTGTAATCACGGTTGTGCTGTGAGACAAAAAGCCTTTAAAGTTATGAATATAGAAAAGTATCTTTAGCATATAGCTGATCACATGTGAATCAAAGAGAAATAGGTGGGACATTAGACCATCCTGTCATAGGTCACATTGAGAGGTACGTGATATGCCTATACATTGGGTTCTGCGTACTAAAGCAGTTTGACAAAAGGCAACATAACTGAAAAGCTCAATAGGCTGAAAGTTTTACATTAAAGGTTTCTGTTACGCATATCAAGTAATCAAAGTAATAAATATTTAAGAAAAAACAAAACAAAAAAAAAAAAGAAGTCTACATGTAATGATCTAATCTCATATAACCTAATCTAATTTAATCCCAATAATCCAATCTAAACTATTCGAATCCAGTTTGATTAAATCTAATCTAACCAAACGTAATGGAATTGAATCAAATTTTCAAACTGAATCAAATTCAAACTGATCTAATCTAACTCAGTCTGATTCTATTCAATCCAACCTAATCTAATTGGATCCCAATAATCCACACTAACCCAATCTAATCTGGTTTCACTAAATCTAATTTAATTCTATTCAATCCAAACAACTCCGATTTGATCACAACAATCAAATCAAACCTATTCTAATCTGGTTAGATTAAATCTAATCAAATCAAATGTAATTGAATTGAATCAAATCAAGTTTGATTCTATTTCAGTTTCTAGTGCTCACATTTCCAATCAGTTTCATCAGATCCACTTTCAAGTGTTGTGGAATGCCAGTTACTTTTTGCCCACCGCATTTTAGACCTTGTACTTTCTGTCTTGGGTTTCCCCTCTTTGCCCATATGTCAGATTAACCTAATGAACCTTTTGAGTAAACCAAAAACTAAAAAATATATAAATCTACAAAAATGTTCATAAGTCAAAAACAAACTTTCATGTTTGGCTCACAAAACCTGTCCACAAGTGCAGCATTTTATCACACAGACAGAAATACGATGTGTCTGTTTTTCTCTCCATCGAACACATCCATAAGTTCTGCTCTAACGCTAACCTTTGTTCCAAGCTTAGTTCCCATCCGAGGAGCAAAAACACAGCGACCGGACAACGAAGGCTTAGCACCAATTCAGGTTTTTCAAAAGGAGAACGTGAAATAAGCCGAGCTGACTTGGGCTGTGAAGAAAAGCCTGGCAGGCTGCGTCCTTTTCCTTCTCCGCCATTCTTCCAAGTGCTGCAACGTCCAAATCCAGTCATGACTGTGGAGGTGACTGCCAGTTCTTGTGGTGGAAACTGAGTCCAACTTTGCTGTATATTTAGAAACAAGCAGCTGGCATGCTGAAAACCTTGCCTTCGACTCATTCAGCTTTTGGTTTGTAGACGCATTAATTTATAATTTCTTCATTATCTATTTATTGGATCTATTAATCTGAAGTCTTCATAAAGTAGTCACCATCTTGATTATTATATATCACCTTACTTAGTAAATTCCCCCTTCATGTTCTCATTCTGTAACCTGATCTTTGGTGTAGATCTATCCCAGGGCACTACAGCTCTGCCTGGCTATGGTGGTCCTCAGGATGAGTCGAGTGGCTCAGCTAAGGCTCACAACACGTGTTGGGGAGGTGATACTGTTAGCAACAGCGCCCTCTCTAGTTCCGCAGTGTTATTACATAGCAACGATAAGCCTGGAAGGTGATCCTCCGACATGCACGTGTGCTACGATGTATTTAATATTTTCACATGGATGTGTCGAGCCGCGCATTATCAGCGTAACAATGAAAATGAATATTGTATTGGAATGGACCCCAAGATCCATACAACGGGACAGCTTGACAAGTAGGTTACACAACATGAGTGACGTGATATGCTTTCATGGACATTTTGGTATTGTTTGCTGTTGTTCAGTGTTGGTCACCGCAGACACCATTTCTGTCACAAACTTTCTGCATGAAAAAATGATTATTATATATATAATTGGCCAACACTAGTAAGTAAGCAACATTAAAAAAAATACAAGTCAAATTCCGTTACAACAAAGTGCTCAGGACTGAAAAAATAATTTGCTATGTCACACATATGCATGGTCCGGGCTTTTCTGAGGTACTGTATGTAGTTCCACCCTGGGGTCTAGAGAGGGCGCTGGCGTAAACCTCATCCTCTTTTCTTCTCTCCACAGGGCCGAGAAGACGCAAAGAGAGGGAAACTGACTCCGCCCCTTCTGGTCCTGGTGTTACATATCCAGTGGTCCCCCGGATGGAGGCGTCACTCATTAAGACAATGCACTGCTGGATGGAGCTTCTTCCCAGTCTTGACTGTGAGGGGTTTTATCAGCCAAGAAAGGTTCCTGAAGCAAGGACCTTGGTTTTTCATTTGTTTGCCACCGTCTAGCACACGTTTTGTTTGATGTGTTGGTTCAATTAAACAGGGATGACCAGGTTGGCATCTCACCATTTCATCTTGCAGACCTGCAGTTCCTTTCAATGGCCACAATTATAACAGGGATTTTGTTATAATGGAATTGGAGCATAACGCGATCTTTGAACACTTACAGTTGGCAAAGCTGACTGCAAGATGCCAAACTCAATGGCAACGTCCGTCTTCTTCTTGCTAGCATCAATAGGGGTGAAAAATTCCAAACTTTTATTTACCGTATATACTTGCATTTAAGTTCTCCCGTGGATAAGTTGGGGCTTGATTTTTATCGTATAATTTCCGGTATTTTATAATGTCAATCATATAAGTTGAATGTGGAAAACTCTATTGGTCCAAGAGATTACGATATGCTAACGTCCACCTTAAAGAGTAACCATGGAGCACACGGCCTTTTATTTCTATGTATTGTGACCACACGGTAATACCTGAACTATTCCGAAGCAACGTTTGCACTGTTTTGTGTTTTTTGTATCTCACACCCTCATACACCTTTATCTACGATGGAGCGTTCGATCAGAAGAAAATATGAAGCTGGTTTTAAATTAAAAGTCATTGAAGTGGTGAAAGAAATTGGTAACTGCACTGCTGCAACAAAATTCAAAAAAATATTAAGTGTTGCATTTCTGAACGGGTGTATAAGTCGGGGTCTGATTTTATGATCGATTTTTCAGGTTTTAAGACCCGACTTATACAGTATGTGAGGTACAGTCGACCCTTGATATACGACCGGCCTGACATGCGAACAACTTGCTTTACGAGCAAAATTTTTGTTTTGAATTATGACCAACATCTTGCGTTACGACCCGAATGCGGTCACGTGTATCCGCTTGTGCGATTGTAAACAAACAGCCGAGAGCGTTCGTAAACGACAGTCAGAGCCCAGATACATGTGTTTGTGGACGTAATTTCGGTCAGTGCAGTGATTTATATAAATTTATTTCAACAATTGCTAAGGAAGGAAGCGAAGGTAAAGAAATCGAAACGAAGAAGGAAATTGTGCAGAAATATGAGAGTGGCGTTCGTGTGACCGATCTCGCTAATATGTACAGCATGTTGAAATCCACCATTTCGACAATTTTACAAAGAAAAGATTTGTATAAGGAAACTCCTTCCAAACAATAAGCACCTTCCATTTCATTCTCCTCCTCCTTTCTTCCTGCAAGCCAAAGATGTCAACTTAAATAGTGAGTACAGTATGAAATTGTTGTTTCTGGTAGACTAGGCACTTTTTATAACTTTTTGGTTAGTACATTAGAAAAATTATTGGTGTTTTTGGTAAATTATGCACATTATACAACCCTTTTTTATTATGAAAAGGTTAAGTAAGTGTTGCTGTGGGAGGTTCGGAATGCATTATGGGCATTTCCATTATTTCTTATGGGAAAAATAGGCTTGACTTACAACCAACGTGAGTTACAACCAGCCCTCACGAACGAATTGAGTTCGTAAGTCAAGTGTCCACTGTATATATGGTATTTATTTTTTATGTCCATTACACTCGCCGTAAAAGGGTGACAATGTCTAATGGACTGCCTGCCATCTGTTCTTTTGCAAGTCACCCTTTTTAACCTGGAAATATTTTATGTAAAAAAGATCCTGATAAAAAGTTTGTGAAAATGAAGGTCACATTCATAAATAAGTATTCTTGTATATATAAATTTGCAAGCACCAAATTCAAAGACTCGGTCAAATATAACACGTTGAAAATTGGTGGAGTCGCAAAAACACGAGGGAAGCTCAGCAGTCAGCACTTTTACTGAAGGGTCAACCTAAAAATGAATTCTCGATGTGATTGTTGTGCTTGGCGAAGCCAAACTGCCCCACGAGAAACGCAGAAATAAGTCGAGCAGTGGCAGACCACCAGAGCTCCACAAGTGCAGCCGAAGTCAAATCTGATTGACAGTTATCCTGCCCCCTAGGTCTGGCTATAATGCCTCCGGTGGTCTGCTGTAACCCTTCTTGAGCTTTTCTCCGCTGTCAGAACATGACAATAATCGAGTAAACCATGTCACCATGTGACATGAGCGTACAATCAAATTGGTTGTTGAATCTCAATTTCCGGGTCGAGTACAGAAAAACTGCACAAGACTTTGTTGTGATGAATTTTGCAGATAAACCGACTTCACTATAATGCGGTTTTTAAAATTAGTTTAATAGGAAGTTGGCCAGGACCAAAACTTTGTAAAAACAAAGTTCATTCTAATGGAATTTGACCTGTACATAATTTTTGGGTGGACTACTCCTTAAACAGGCCGACCCCTCTATTTCTTCATCACCGCACCTCAAAAGACCCTGTGGTTGCAATGGAAGATGGCTGAGATGAAGCCGACGGGAAGGCGCCTCTCCTCAGCCTGCCATACCGACCGCTCCAAAAACACGACAACGCACAGCCGCTCCTCGTGTGCACCTGTAGGACAAACCAGTAAGCGGAAGATTTTCATTCTTTTAAAGTGACAATATCGTCCATTTCTCTTAATAAAAATTTAGCAATATTCTTTGAAAAACATTACTTTGTGAAGCCTTTCCTCACAATATTATGTGGTCAGAGTTCTGTCACCAAGGCACAGGTCACATAGTGCTGGCTGATGTGACTACATATGCGTTCTCGGCACCACCTCATAATGTGATTGGATGTATTAATATTATTATATATTTGGGACAGCTTAGTTATTAACTAAACAAATGAACATGATGGTGACTGAATGGTCTCCTCTCATTTGTCAGATTTATTACATTCCTAATTACCCTCCACACATGTTCAAATGCCCACCCTGGGCATTGTTGCTAAAGGTGCCTTACAAAATTACAATTACCCACAATGCATCACTGTGCAAAATGAATTGGCCTGTGATGGACTGGTGGCCAACCACTCCAAACTCTGTGCTGCTGGGATTGGCTTCTCCCTGTGGCCCTGAACTGGATTCAGCCAGTTTGAGACTGGTTCAACTGACTCATTTAGCCGCTAGGCATTTCCTGGGGTAGCCCTGCTGCCTCACAACATCGGAAGCTGGCCACTGGCAAATTGGAATAGGCTTAAGCAGTTTGAGAGAATGGACGGATTTCATGCAATACTAACGACTCTTTACATTTACAGAGCACTCTTCTAGCTACTCAAAGTGTCGGCTTTATAGTTGAAGCAGAAACCTTGCTAAGAAGTATCTGGAGAAGATACTGGGAGAGCTTAGCTAAACAAACAAGCTTCATGGACTGAATGGTCTCCTCTCGTTTGTCCAACTTCTTACGTTCTTATAGTGGGGAGCCAATTCAACCACCACCAATGTGCGGCATCCACTTGGATGATGCGATGGATGCCATTCTTGTACGAGTACGCTCAACACACATGAGCTATTGGGTGGTGAATAGGTTAAGAGAGATAGTTAGGGGTTGATGAGGGGTCCAGAATGGATGAGGCCATTGGGGGACACCCCACTCTTTCTGAAAGATGTCCAGGGATCTTTTATGACCACAGATAGTCAACCACCACTAATGTGTGGCATCCACCTGAATGATGCGACATTCTTGTGCCAGTACACTCACCACTCATGAGCTGTTAGGTGGTGAGAGAGACAGCCAAGTAGAGACAGTGGATGATTAGGGGGCTAGAATGACCAGGCCATGGCGGGCAATTTAGCCAGGGCATTGAGGTACCCCCTACCCTTTACGAAGGAATCTTTCATGACCTTTCATGACCACAGAGAGTCAGAACCTCGTTTACACGTCTCATCTAAAGGACTGCGCCATGTTTACAGGACAGTGTCCCCGTCACTGTCGCTTGGGCATTGGGATCCACATGCAGATCACAGGCAAAGCACCCCCTGCTGGCCACATCAACACCTCTTTCAAGATTGCTTCAGGTGAATGGTGTGGACGCTAGAGGTGCTGTTGCCCCGTTAAAACCCACCAGACAGACGTCCAGGACAAACGTTAAAAGCACCAAGAAGATTCTTCAATAATAATTCTTCAATAAAGTGCACAAAGCAGCGCACACTCCACAATTCTTCCAATAATAAATCAATAATCAATAATACAATCCTCCACTCCCAGCAGCTCCGTTCCTCTACCACTCAACTCCGGCTTGCTTGCTGGTATTCCCAGAGTCCTTTAAATAGTCCATGACCCGGAAGAGTTCCGTCTCCGGGTCAAACGCCACATCATCCTTCAAGTATCCCAGAAGTACTGCGGCTTCCGTCCTCGTGACTCCAAAGTACTTCCGGGTTGTTGTACCAATAATAGTCCCCAGGTTCTTGGTGAGCTCCCCCCAGCGGCACCCACGGCATCCAACAGGGCTGATGAAACGGACTCCATGTCCCATGATGCCCTGAGGGAATCCGGGGAACCATTTCCGTCCAGGGAAGCTGCCATCCAGCGTCCTGGGGGATGCAGTGCCCTGAAAAGGCTACTTTTACTCCTTTCCTCTGTTGAGGGACGTCCCGGCCAGACTGAAATGCCGGCCGTCCATCACAATGGCCTATTCTGAAATGCAGGTGGTATGGCTGCTGGAATGTCATGAAGGCAGCACAGAAAGCAAATTGTGAGGAAAAACGATGTAAGCACAAATAAAACATTCATCTCAGCCTGTGTGATCCGTGCCAACCCTGAGCGATATAAACGGATATCTTAAGTAGCCATTACACGTGGCGACCCGCAGCTTTGACTTCAGGCGCTCGTCATTTGCGAGGACAGCTTCAGTGACATTTTAAATTGAAATTTCAGTTGAGCTCCGTCTAGAGAGAACTTACAAACGCTGACTGTCCATTAGTAACTTTAAAGACGTGACGCCAAGGGGCTCCTGCGAAGTGGAGCCAACATCAGTAGGCATCCTGGGTTTGTCGATAGCGACATCCATAACGGGCCCCTGCTGCTGACATTTAAAATCCTGGTGTCCCAAAGATGATCATTCACATGCTGTCGCCTAGATGTTAAATGGGCCTCCCTACTGTCCCCCGCGCCAGCGAGATTTTAAATAACGCACACTGCTCATTTACCCCGACTGAGTTTTTTAAATGGGATGCCGTCGGTGGAAGATTGGATTGTATGCCTCTCACTGAGATGCTTAACACTCAGCTTTTCTTAAATACAACTCAGGGTGACATTGCAGTACTTAGTCTGATTTTTTTCTTTTATTTTATAGGTTTCAGAATAACAGCAAGTCACCAAATACAAAAGAACAGTACAACACTAGAGGGAAGAAGAGGGACATCCATCTGTCCGCTCTCTGGCCTGGCGAAGGCGAGGTCCTCCTCACACTTGGGTGCGCTTCACCATCTCCTCCTGCCACTGGAAACGCCCGACTTATTGACACCCCCCCCCCCTCCGTTTTAATAGCCCACATCATGAGAAGCCCCGCCCCCGGATTGCACCCTCTAGAAACAGATGGTGTAGTTCTAGATCAGGGGGTCCCCAACTCCGGGACCCCCTGAGCAACAAAAACAGGTCATTAATTAAGAAAAGGATTAGAATGAAAACCTGCAGCCGCTGTGACCCTTCAGGACCGGAGTTGGGGACCCCTGTTCTCGAGAGTTCCCTGTCAGTCAGGTGGCTCCACATTGTTTTATGCAGTCCCCCCCTTCAGTACTGCACCCAATGTGATTAATAAATGCTTTGGCCTGCTAGCTGCACCAATATTTGGGGTGTTTCACTGTTTTAAAGCTAATATTTTTCCCAAAAATAACACATAATATTTTGTCATTTGTTTGTTGCTATGCGTATACTGTATACTCAGTTATGGTTTTGTACTAAGTTGTAAAGCGACTGTCACATGTGTGTGCACATGACATGGTAGTTATCCTCCAAACCAGGGGATGGCGCTGTATGCTGATGCCTTTTCTCTTCCTCCCTCGGCAGAACAGACCAGCGACTGCCATTCCTCCTCGGACGACACTTCTATTATCTGCCATCCTGGACCCACATCTGTCCCTGCCCATATGATCAGCAGTGTGGCCCTCATTGAATCAGTTCTACATCAAACTCCCGTCTGAAAAAACGCCGACGCTTTCCTGGGTAAATGATTGCTCTTTTTTTGCATTTACATTATATGGGGTCACGAGCGTATCCCCAAACATTTTTACTTGTCTGCTTTTTGCTTGACACCACATGGCACAATATACATCATAAGTGGATGAACTGTACCATCTGGTGTCTAGTAAGTATGGGAGCACCAGGAGTGTGCCTCACCTCAGGTGGCATGATATAGTGTGCCAGCCCTGGCTGATGGCACTCATACTCTGAGGTTTTGTTTTTTCTTGGCCTATCGTCATCCCCACGTGCTGTGTTGCGTCTCTCAGGGCCTGCACTGCTGACGATGTGCTAATAAGGGCAGATCAGCTGTAGATTCCAGGTCTTCCAACGTCTGCAGCGAGTAGCGTCCATTGGATGCATTTCTCTAATGCCATGGGCTGTTTGAGTAATCCAGTCAAGGACATCTAAGGAAGAGCAGAGGGGACAGCAGGCAGTCTAGCCTGACACCAGTTGTTATCTGAAACTCTGCCAACAGGTTCTCTTCAGGGGTAACCCGACATGTAAAAACCCCCATAAAGTTCCTGAATAACGTCTACCACAATAATGGCATAGTGCATTCCACTTCGACTAACAAAATGCTCTAAAGGACACACCACCTGCACTTCAGAAGAAGTCATCCACCTGAAGCTAAGCCTGTTCAGGCCCGGCCAGTACTTGGATGGGAGAACAACCAGGAAAAGCTTGGGATGCTACTGGAAAAGAAGTTGGAGAGGCCAGCAGGGGGAGCTTACCTTGTGGTCTACATGTGGATTCCAGTGAGATGTAAAACCGAGGTCCTGGCTCTCTGTGGTCACTAAACATCCATGGGCATCCTTAGTAAAGAGAAGGGGGTATCCTGATATCCTGGACTCCATGGCCTAGTCATTCTGGCCCCCTAATCATCCCCTGTCTCTGATTGGCTAACTAATCTCTCACCCCTTCACCACCATACTGGCACAAAAATGGCTGCTGTCGCATCATCCCGGTGGATGCCACACATTGGTGGTGGTCATAAAAGATCCCTGGACATCTTTCAGAAAGAGTGTGGTGTCCCCCAATGGCCTCATCCATTCTGGAACCCTTATCAACCCCTAACTATCTCTCTTAACCCATTCACCACCCAATAGCTCATGTGTGTTGAGCGTACTGGCACAAGAATGGCGTCCGTCGCATCATCCAAGTGGATGCCACACATTGGTGGTGGTTGAATTGACTCCCCACTATAAGAACGTGAGAGGTTGGACAAACGAGAGGAGACCATTCACTCCATGAAGCTCGTTTGTTTAGCTAATCAGGTGGATGCTAAACATTAGCGGTGGTTGAAGTGGCTCCACACTCTCTATGTTACGCGCTATATAAATGTCAGTCAGTCATTGTCCTAACTACAGGGTCACGGGGGTCTGCTGGAGCCAATCCCAGCCAGCACAGGACACAAGGCAGGAACAAATCTCGGGCAGGGCGCCAGCCCACCGCAGGGCACACACACACACCAAGCACACACTAGGGACAATTTAGGATTGCCAATGCACCTAACTTGCATGTCTTTGGACTGTGGGAGGAAACCCACGCAGACACGTGGAGAACACGCAGACTCCACACAGGGAGGACCCGGGAAGCGAACCACAGGTCTCCTAACTGTGGGGCAGCAGCGTTACCCACTGCGCCACCGTAAATGTAAAGAATTATTATTATTCTTCTGTGGACCGTAGCTTCTTAAATTATGGGTTGTGGGTTGCACCAAATCCCTAATTACCATTGTATTCAATGGGAAAGGGTCGCGTACGGTTTGTGAAGTGTCTTGCAGTGTGTGGCACTGCGGGCAGTTTAAGCAATCGAGGGGGTCCTGTCCCACCCAGGATGACTTTCAGCAGCCATTCCACAGGGAATGAGTATTGACTGCCGATCTGACGGTCATCACTAGGAAGGGCAAGATTGGGCCACGAGAGGAAACCAGTTTAACAAACTTTGCTATGGACGACGGTTCAAGAGTGACCCCAAGTGTGAGCTCTCTGAGCACCTGCTCGCTCTTCATGCAGTTGCTGCCCATGGAGTCTTTTCACCCTTTGCAGTGGGACGCTCGACTTGGGATGGACAACGGTGTGATGAGCTCTCCAACTTATCGCCTCGTCTCCCAGAGCAGCGAGTCGGCAGCACTAACCGCTCCATTTACCCGTTTATATCTGACGTCCTTCTGTTTGTCATTTTCTTTTCAAGTCCAAACTCAATTATTTCCTTTTCTCTGACCGAAGTGTTTTTCATGTGCTCTGGAGACTTACGCTGCGATTCATTTCTTTTTTTTTTTTGCTTTTGCTAGCTATTCTTCCAAGCAGGAAAAATAAATAATTTAGTGCCATTTTTCTGCAAATTAGATTGCCTTCAGAGATCACACATTTTTTGCTCTATCAAAGTTTAATATCTTTTGGAAAAAATTTCCTTCTGAAAATAGTACCATTTATTTCTTTCCAGTCTAAAAGCTCCACAGAAGTAAATAAGTGGAAAACGCAACTCTGCTGATTCATCCATAAGGAAAATTGTGCTGCCGTTGTCTCGCTGCCTTAAGACGGAGTGCCCGGTGTACATTTATGCCATTCATTTTCTTTCTATTCGGAGTTTGCACGTTCTCTCTGTGTTTGGTTGGCCACTGGGAGTTGGCCTCCCACATTCCAAATAATCAAGCATGCTGGGTTAACTGGCGACTTTAAATTCTGCCATCGTGGGGTGCCCAGCAATGGACTGGCATCCAATCCAGGGTTGCTGCTGCAATGGCTCCCTGGTGCAACTCTCCTGCACCAGTCTGAATTATTATTTTCTTGTAATGTTGTGTAACAGATGGACTGGCATCCCAGCTAAGAAGGACTACCTTCCCTTACCTAGTTGGGCGGCCATCATAATAAATTAAACAGAAGGGAAGAGCAACCACACTGGCATCCCAACAGCAGCGGATGGGAATCACATGCCCAGCCGAGATGCCAAAGGACAAAATGGATGGAGCAGCCCAACTGAGATAAAGTAACAGACTCTTTCCCGGTCGGAAGACCACATATATGGGACAATGGGAGAGTGCCTCTCACATGCAGGTTGTACAATGCATCCAGAAAGTATTCACAGCGCATCACTTTTTCCACATTTTGTTATGTTACAGCCTTATTCCAAAATGGATTAAATTCATTTTTTTTCCCTCAGAATTCTACACACAACACCCCATAATGACAACGTGAAAAAGATTACTTGAGGTTTTTGCAAATTTATTAAAAATAAAAAAACTGAGAAATCCCATGTACATAAGTATTCACAGCCTTTGCTCAATACTTTGTCGATGCACCTTTGGCAGCAATTCCAGCCTCAAGTCTTTCTGAATATGATGCCACAAGCTTGGCACACCTATCCTTGGCCAGTTTGGCCCATTCCTCTTTGCAGCACCTCTCAAGCTCCATCAGGTTGGATGGGAAGCGTTGGTGCACAGCCATTTTAAGATTTCTCCAGAGATGTTCAATCGGATTCAAGTCTGGGCTCTGGCTGGGCCACTCAAGGACATTCACAGAGTTGTCCTGAAGCCACTCCTTTGATATCTTGGCTGTGTGCTTAGGGTCGTTGTCCTGCTGAAAGATGAACCGTCACCCCAGTCTGAGGTCAAGAGCGCTCTGGAGCAGGTTTTCATCCAGGATGTCTCTGTACATTGCTGCAGTCATCTTTCCCTTTATCCTGACTAGTCTCCCAGTCCCTGCCGCTGAAAAACATCCCCACAGCATGATGCTGCCACCACCATGCTTCACTGTAGGGATGGTATTGGCCTGGTGATGAGCGGTGCCTGGTTTCCTCCAAACGTGACGCCTGGCATTCACACCAAAGAGTTCAATCTTTGTCTCATCAGACCAGAGAATTTTCTTTCTCATGGTCTGAGAGTCCTTCAGGTGCCTTTTGGCAAACTCCAGGCGGGCTGCCATGTGCCTTTTACTAAGGAGTGGCTTCTGTCTGGCCACTCTACCATACAGGCCTGATTGGTGGATTGCTGCAGAGATGGTTGTCCTTCTGGAAGGTTCTCCTCTCTCCACAGAGGACCTCTGGAGCTCTAACAGAGTGACCATCGGGTTCTTGGTCACCTCCCTGACTAAGGCCCTTCTCCCCCAATCGCTCAGTTTAGATGGCCGGCCAGCTCTAGAAAGAGTCCTGGTGGTTTCAAACTTCTTCCACTTATGGATGATGGGGGCCACTGTGCTCACTGAGACCTTCAAAGCAGCAGAAATTTTTCTGTAACCTTCCCCAGATTTGTGCCTCGAGACAATCCTGTCTGGGAGGTCTACAGACAATTCCTTTGACTTCATGCTTGGTTTGTGCTCTGACATGAACTGTCAACTGTGGGACCTTCTATAGACAGGTGTGTGCCTTTCCAAATCATGTCCAGTCAACTGAATTTACCACAGGTGGACTCCAATGAAGCTGCAGAAACATCTCAAGGATGATCAGGGGAAACAGGATGACACCTGAGCTCAATTTTGAGCTTCATGGCAAAGGGTGTGAATACTTATGGACATGTGCTTTCTCAATTTTTTTATTTTTATTAAATTTGCAAAAACCTCAAGTAATTTCACGTTGTCATTATGGGGTGTTGTGTGTAGAATTCTGAGGAAAAAAATGAATTTAATCCATTTTGGAATAAGGCTGTAACACAACAAAATGTGGAAAAAGTGATGCGCTGTGAATACTTTCCGGATGGACTGTACCTCCATACATTGGGTGGCAGCATCCCTTATGGCAAACCCTGGTGTGGAAACCTGCAAGGCACTATGGGAGTTGTGGTCCAATAAGCCTGCATTGTTGGGTGCCATGGGGAGCTGTCAAGAAGTAAAGCCTCAGTCTCTATCTGACCCAGAAGTGCTTTCTAGAGACAACCTGTTGGGACTTCAAGTACTTCTGAGTTGAGGCTTAAAAGGAAGCCCACCACTTCACCCGGGGAGTCGGATTCGGGAGAGGAGACGGACAACACTCAACTGGCAGGAGTGGAAGAGAGAAGGAGACAAAAGAAAAAGTATTATGCAGTGTGAAATGATGCCTGTTGAAGGTACACTGCTCAATAAATCCGTGCTTTGAACCCGGACCTGTGTGTGTGGACTTTGGGGGCTCAGTGTCTGGACTTGATAATTGTAACAAAACTGCTGGTGTCATCTTAACCAGGTTATTTAATTGGCAGCAGCTAATCAGGTGGTCCGGGTCACAGCAGTACTATAAGCAGGTTCCCATCACAACACGTGGGATTTCCTGGGACACAAACTCGGGTCTGCACCCCACAAGTATTGTAGAAAAGCAATCATCGTTGCCAGTCGGGCTAAAGGAGAACTCCGACAGCGCATTTACCTTACTTTCACCGCTACAATGTTCGTTTTCATTGTTATGCTGATAATATGCGGCTATACACATCCATGTGAAAAATTAAACACACCTCATCGCGCATGCGTGTTAGAGGATCACCTTCCAGGTTTATCATTGCTATTGTGATAACAGCCCAGAACTCCAGAGGGCGCTGTTGCTAACAATATCACCTCCTTTCATGAAAAGATACCTAACGAGGCCAATTGACCCCGCCTTTCCCGGCCAGGGTCCAATAAAAACCAACCATCCCCAGATGGAGGCGTCTGCTTTGGACGTGAGATTCATAAGACACCAAATCACAAACAATTGTGCAAAAATTCATCCTCGTGCCACTGGAAAACCCCATTTTCACCAATTACAGAAGAGTGCGTTTGGCCGGAGTGCTCACACCGGGATATTCCACTGGCCTTAACCTCTTTGCTTGTCAACGTCAAGGAGTTCCACAATTGAAATAAACTGGCCACATTCACGAGATGTCCCACCGGCTTCAACAGACCCCACTTGCTGCTGCTAAAACCCGAGCGGTGGCTTCATACGGTAAGTGGGGCTACTTTTACGTGAGCCATCATTTATCTCTGCAAGTCACTCCATTCTGGTGTTAACAGATGCTGAGGGGGGCACATCCGCCACAGTTTAAGAAAGAGAGATCCCTCTGTCCTTGAATCGTTGTGTTCCCTCGACCAAATAATCACGTCAAACCAAGCATAGAAAATGGAATGAATATTAGAGCCGATTTACAATCTTTAACTGACTAGACTAAGATTATCTCACACATCAAATACCTCCTGTTTCACAAAATTGAAACTGCATATTCGCAGAGCTGCAATGTGTGCTTTCTGCACGGGTAATTCTCACCAAATATTAGGCAACGCCGTCTTTCCACACCTAATTAACTTTGTGTGCTTACAACAGTTTACATTGCTGTCAATGGGAAACACTGCAGCTGGCGCCATAATCATAGGGTGGCACATTAGAAATTAGGGAGCGGAGCACAGAAATGAGCTCTCTGTACCAGGGCCACTAGGAATTATGTTACATCTCAAAGGCACTGAAAACGCAGGTTAACCTCCTGAAACGGTAGAGAGATGTTTAATAAAGTGGGACCTGCAGGGGGCTGCTGGGTCGAGGGGGGTCAAGGGCCAGAATCCAAAGAAGCAGCAAATAATTAATAATCATAAAAACAACACAAAATAATTAAATAACAAAACAATATTCACTACGAAATAACCAAATATAAAAAAACCTATCCTCTTTAATAAAACCCCTGTGTGCGTCCAGTGTGTGTGTGTGTGTGTGTGTCTTCTGGTGAAGTACCCATGTGCAGGGCACGGTGCGATGCTTCAAAGGCCGCCTGACGCGTCACAAAGAGGGCGGGGCCTATAAAATATCGCGCGGAAGATCCAATCGGATTTCGGTAAATGAGGTAAGACCTAAAACAGAAAACACGAAAAATCCAATCGGGTACTCGAGACGCGGAGACCAGCTTCCCCATTGTTGTGCAAGTGTTCACTCTGAGGATGTCAGATTTGCGATTAAGAAGCTTGGCCCAGTAAAGTAAAAGTAGATTTATTTTCGCGCACATTACATCAGTTGCTGGGGAGAATCTGCTGATTGCCCACTGTTGTGACAGAAAATTAAACGCATATTACAGACAGCAAAGCCAGAGAAAATTACAGGCATTTTACGGAAAAAATTTAATGCGGTAAAAGATCCCTTGCCATTTAATATAGACTGTTCCTACTAATGTTTATGGACTACTGTTCTAGCGCCCGTTATTGTAACGGGCTTAATGTCTAGTTATTAAATAATATTCAAAAGACACTGAAAAGATACACAAAGAGAAAAGTGTTGACAGACACAGACGTTTGGGAGGCGGACAATGGGCTCGACTACGCCGGATCGAGGTTCGGCCGTGCGCACTAACACCTTGTCTCCTTCCTCTACAGATCCATCCATCCATCCATTTTCCAACCCGCTGAATCCGAACACAGGGTCACGGGGGCTGCAGGAGCCAATCCCAGCCAACACAGGGCACAAGGCAGGGACCAATCCCGGGCAGGGTGCCAACCCACCGCAGGACACACACAAACACACCCACACACCAAGCACACACTAGGGCCAATTTAGAATTGCCAATCCACCTAACCTGCATGTCTTTGGAATGTGGGAGGAAACCCACGCAGACACGGGGAGAACATGCAAACTCCACGCAGGGAGGACCCGGGAATCGAACCCAGGTCCCCAGATCTCCCAACTGCGAGGCAGCAGCGCTACCCACTGCGCCACCGTGCCGCCCCCTCTACAGATCCTCAGAAGGAAAACTTGAATAAATTCACTTCCCGGACACGGTCCAAGAGACGTCCTATGCAGTCCCGCTCATCATCTCACTTCAGAATTTGTTGTTTTTGTTTTAAATAAAAGGTATGGCTTAAACATATTCGATAACGACAGTCTACAACTAATTATCACAAAGTTCCCAACTTGCTTCGAATTCTACCAGGCAAGAAGCCTGTCGGTGCAACCTGTTAAACACGTCTGCGGTGCTCCTCACATTTTAAATCTGCCATTCACTTCCTGTGTTTCAAGGTGGAGGATGAGGGGGGATAAGCCCGATTATGGAGCGAGTATCCCGCAGCAATGGTGCATTAAGGATTTGACATCAAAACTTGATGAAAATTCAAAAGATGAACACATGAAAGAACATTGGAGAGAGAACTTTTATTGACACCCCCCCCCCCGGAAAAAAAAAAAAAAAAATCAGATCAAGAAAATATACAGAAATGGAGGAAAGAAGCTACTGACTGTGAACCCAAGGGAAATCAACATTCAGGCTGGCATTACCTGGCAGGATCCCCTGCTTTTTGGTATTTTACTGACTTTATCACTTTCTGTCATTCTCTCTCACTACGTACGTCTCATTTTTGCTCTTTTCTTTTAAAGGCTCCTTTTCCTTCCTACAGCTGGTCGATGTATCACAGGCAACTGTGCCTTCATTAATGAATTTTCATTAAGTGTGAGCCGCATCTTCCTTTGAAGATAAGCCCCTACACTGAGGTCTTTCATAAAGCTGAATATCTGCCTTCATTTTGTCAAAGACCATAATAAGTTTCCCATATGGAATACACAGATACGCCACTCTCACATGACCAAGACAAGAGTGAACTTAAGACCCCGTCACATTACACCACTTTACCAGTGGGTTTCAGTCATAAACTACTTTTACAGTACGTCATCTCAGCCAGTCAGGGGGGCAGTCAAAGAGCTCAGCCTGTGACCACTCAAACTGAAGTCTCTCCCTCCAGGTATGTAAAGCTTGTAGAGACGTAGCCAAGAAGACTCCGCTGTGAATGCTGCCAAAGGGGCTTCTGCAAAGTACTGAATTAGGGGTCTAGTATGTCTCAGAGTGAGAAATTTCAGCCCAGATTTTTAATAAAGGGCAGCACGGTGGCGCAGTGGGTAGCGCTGCTGCCTTGCAGTAAGGAGACCAGGGTTCACTTCCCGGGTCCTCCCTGCATGGAGTTTGCATGTTCTCCCCGTGTCTGCGTGGGTTTTCTCCCACAGTCCAAAGACATGCATTGGCGATCCTAAATTGTCCCTAGTGTGTGCTTGGTGTGTATGCGTGTGTGTGCGTGTGTGTGCGCGCCCTGCGGTGGGCTGGTGCCCTGCCCAGGGTTTTTTTCCTGCCTTGTGATATGTGTTGGCTGGGATTGGCTCCAGCAGACCCTCGTGACCCTGTAGTTAGGATATAGTGGGTTGGATAATGGATGAATGGATTTTTAATAAATGTACAAACATGTGTTCATATGGAAAATGCATGGCAGGATATGACTGCTACACTCAAGTACTCCTTAATAATAAGACCAATAATACAAATAAATAATACATATATTAATAAGTAAATAATAATAGATTAAACTCTTGTATTTTGCATACTCACAACAGTAAACCTATCTTTGCCCATCGTTCTATATTTGTTAGAGAAATGGTTTTTAATAAGCCTTGCTTCAGATAGGTCTATTACAGAACAAAAATACTGTATATATATTATATATATATATATATATTATATATATGGGGTTAGGAAGGTGTTGCCTGTAAAGTTTTATTTATCATGAAGATGTAAAACTTTACGACTAACACCTTCCTAACCCCCACCTCATTACCCCCCCCCCACACCACACACACTCACCTACCCATCCCAAACCCCCCCCCCCCTCATTTTGATATATATATATATATATATATATATATATATATATATTGCCTTTGATTCTTGTATGTCCAATCATTACCCTCTGATGCCGGCTCCTGGCAGGAGCTGAAAGCTCAGGAATAAAAACTACTTTATGATACGTGATTCATTCTCTCCCTTTGTGGATCTCCAACTACAAGTATGTAAACCGTATCACAGACCTTCGCTTCAATATTTATTTATATATAAATAAATGCTGATGTGTGGAGGTGACATCTCTACATTTCATCTGATGATTTCAATAGCTTCTAGGACCCCGGGCTTTTTATAACACAGGCTTACACAGCTAGTTATAATATATATAAATATATTATTATAATAATAATAATATTATATATATATATATATATACACACACACACATACATACATATATAATTGTCACATGCACGTGCTTATGGAGCAACCTAAGGGTTTAAGTGAGTGTGATTTACTGCCAAGACACGAGGGGGCACTGTCTAATAATGCTCTCTCTTCTTCTTCTTCTTCTCCCTCTGCAGAAAGAACAATTGACCCCTTTCAAACTCTGATGTCACTTCTGGGGTCAACCCACCTGGACTTGCCTCTTCCTCCCAGAATTCCTCATAAAGGGAAACGACGCCATCTTAAGATAGACCAACCTGAGAATTGATGACATCATAACTTTGTGTAGTACCACGTGTTTTCTTTTACTCCTTTTGAGTACCTCGATATACAGGATTTGCCTTTGGGTGCCTCAGACCCTTTATCTTCTGCCTTTTGTCTTTTTACTATTATTTATATGTCTGATGATGTCTGATGGGCTAAGGGAAGTGAGCTGACTACAGTCATGAGAGGGCATCAACCATTCAGGTAAGGGTGCATGGCAGAGGCTTTGGAAGGCCATTACATGCACAACGGGGTGGCCGAAGTGGGGACCCCAGGCATTGAGGGACTCATGCACCTTTAATGCACTAAAGATCTGTTGGACTTTAAATCTTATGTGGGGGGCACAGTGGCATGGGACAGGTGAAGGGCCTGCCAGGTGCCACAGACAAAGTTTGCCAAGTAGAGAACACCTCTTCATGTGGATAAGCACAAAACACACCTTGTATGCCATGTCAATGTGAATGGCGATCTGAAAGTAAAGATTCAGGGGTCCTAGGAGGCAACTGATGACCAGTCATCTAAGAGAGAGAAATAAGCCAACACTGGCATTTAACTATATATATATATATATTACGGCCAAAACCTGAAGTTCTGCCAGATCCCAAATTGAGCGGCCATTTCTCATTTTGGCAGAGAGGTGTGGCCAAAGTCCGAATTACTAGAAATGACCAGTGTATATGCTACTTTGGCCGGTCATTTCGCGAAGTGGCGAGAACTCCCTGGCCAAAATTCGATGTGTTAATGTAAGACTGTCCGCTCAAGGTGCGAAGAGGCTTAAAAATTCAGATGCACTTTCAGAAGTGAGTTTTCCATTCTGCACGAGAAACTGCTCACACTGCAATCTGTAGGCACAGAAGAAAAAATCACTACGAACCGTCGCGTCTTCCCAATCACTGACTGGCGGCCAAGGCTACACTCGATGCAATTGCACTACTAAGCGCGCAACAAATCGTTGCTAATGCCTTTTTTCTTCCGACTTTGGCTGATCGCCCCATGCTATTTTACAAACTGGCTGGCCAAATCCCAAAATCAAGGAAAAGATCGGACATTGGCTGGTCAATTTACAGCGACATTGGCTATTTCCTGATTTGGCCAGATACTTCCCACTTTGGCCGATTTTGGGTTTTGGTTGTAACATATACACGCACTAGCTGGCCCCTAGAGCTCTGCCCGTGTAGTAGTGAAACAGGACAAACATTAAAAAATCAATAAACAAATGGGTATCGCTAGCTAAGCACCAGATGTTGATGAAAGAGAAGGGTTACACAATTTCAGAACTCTAGCATGACACTATGCACAGACTTATAGGATAGCCAGATAAAGTTATTCCTCTACACTGCATTCCCTCCCTTTGGATTTGGCCTCCCCAGCCACCCCATTCTGACCGCAGACCACAAGCTCTTACCTTTTCTTCTTCTTCTCGGAGATCTGGCATCGTACTGATGCACAGCGTCACTGCCGTAATGGCCACAAAGATGATGGAGAGGCATGCAAAAATTTTCCCAGGGATCCCTGAATGCGGATTCTCCACCATGTCCCTGAGTCTCCTCCTGCAGCCGCTCATGTGCACCTCATCCTGAAAGGCAACGGGTGGCTCCTCCACAACCGGGAAGGTGTCTTCTTCTAGCCGCCGAGCCTCCGCGTACTCGTCCTCCCTCTGGCGCAACTTGCGAAGGCAACACCACTCCAGGTTCTCCTCCTCAACGCCCCAGTAGAGCAGCTCCTCCCGAAAGGAGAGCGCGCACATCTCTCGGAGAAGTCTAAGCTTCCCCGCTGCAAGGAAGGTCATGATGGTTCTGAAGGCACTAGGGTTGCGGTCAAAAAAAAACTCATTGCAGCTGACGTCGTAGTCATCACAAACGTCCATTATCTCCTCATAATTGTTGCACGTTTTTAACTTCCCGAGCCTGGTCAGTGGAAACTCATCCAGGGTAGTCCAAGGAATCCTGTACTTAATCCCGCCAACGTTGATTATGACACATGTGGTCCTGTTGTCGCTTAAGTTTGATATATGATAGCAATCCTCCCTTGGACGGACGGCTTTGGCCTTTTTGTAGAAGATGCCCTTTTTGGTGCGAATCTCATGCGGGTTCTCCAGATGGTTGAAAGAGAAGGTGGCGGCGGTGGTGGTGGTGGTGGTGAAGGGGCGCTCTGTGCTGCTCGTTAGGAGGGCCATTTCCTGATACATTTGGGCTACCGTTTTCTTTCCTGCTGTCACGCCTTCTGGAAATGTGCTGAGTGCTGAATTCATCGGGAGATGTTCATTCGAAATGAAAGAGAGAAAGAAAAAAGTGTTATCTGTAAGAGAACAGAAAACACCAATAAGGAGACTGCTCAACGTGATAAGAGACGTTAAGACTCTAGAGCACCTTTCACAAAGCCATCCATGGTATGAAACACTGAACATCCATAGAAAGAAGACAACATGAAGGTGGGACTATTGCCAAGATGTCTGATGGGCTAAGGGAAGTGAGTGGACTACAGTCAGAGATGCCCCTTCAGTCTCAGCTTTCAAATCCCAGCCAAAGACTCACGACTTCAGTTTAGCACACCCTGACTAGAGCTGCTGATTAACTGCACAGTCTGCATCTCTGTTGTTAGTCATTAGCATTAAAACATAAGTAATATGGCAGTTATAATCTGTTACTAACCCTCCCCTATTCCGTTTCTCTTCTCGGTACTCAAATGTGGTACTTTGGTGCCACGACCCACCTGCCAAGTTGTTTTGCCTGCCTAAGGTAAAGTCATCGCTGATGGAGGAGCACAGGAATCGTCAGGTAGAGGGGTCCTTTCATCAGATTAGTCAAACACCTGGAGCACTTCCGGGTGGGTTATAAAAGGAGCCAGCAGCCACCACTCCGAGAGCTGGAGTCGCTGTGGAAGAGGGCGGAGCTTGCGAGAGAGGAGTGGAGGAGGCGGCAGAAGAAAAGAGAGTGGTAAAAGGACTGAGTCGTGCGAGTTTATTGTGATCGTGTTGTGCTGTATAACAAGAATAAACGTGTGTGCTTTTGGACTTGAGTCTGTGTGTCGGTCTGGGTCAGGCTGGTCTTCTACAGTATGTGTGTAGAGAGAGAGAGAGACAGCGCCCTCCCACGGTGCAGTGACAGGTGGGTTGGTGTGATCAGGTGACTCTGCATTGTCCGGCAGGGAGTACAGTGGAACCTCGGTTTGCGAGTAACTTGGTTTACGAGTTTTGCAAGACGAGCAAAAATTTTTTTTAAACGAGCGAGGTCTTGCAGTACGAGTAGTATGTATACGCTTTGTCTGCTGAGCATCATGTGATCACAACTGAGCTGATGGCTCTTCTCTCTCTCTCGCTGCGGGATTGTGGGCAATCGTCTCCTATTCTCCGTCTGAGTCGCCGTGCCTCACTCATATAGTCAACATCCGTACGAGCGTATACTGTTTACTGCAGCATTAGCATTGTGTGTGTGTGTGTGTGTGTGTGTGCACGCGCGCTCGCTCACTCGCTCGCGTGTATGTTTGTGCGCACGCTCGCATGTGTGTGTATGTTTGTGCGCACACGTACGCTCGCGTGTGTGTGTGTGTGTGTGTGTGTGTGTGTGTGTGTGTGCGCGCACACGTGTGCTGTGACGTGCAAGTCCCCGTCTTGCACCCTAAAACACAAAGCTGAGTCTCAGTACTTTAGCAACACCAGCTTTATTCAGCTTGAAACAGCAACAGTGCGGTTATTTATTGTAGCGGGATCTGCTGCTCTCCTATACACAGACACAGCAGTCAGGCAGGGCCCTGCGCATTTATAATGTTCCTTGTATCACTCATCGACGGCAGGCGCTTATAGCATGTCCGCAATCTTTTCGGATTCGCTTTTACGGCAAACTGCTACAGTGCTGGGAGACTGCGATTGCTTTGGGACGCTCTTCCGCGTGTCGTCCCGTTGGGTGGAATCCCACAAGAGTTTAGAAACTCACTCACATCAGCCATGATTCTTTTCAAAGGTAAAGTGCAGGTTAATTTGTTTTATGTATTTTTACTTTATATTTTGTATTAATCATTTTTATATGAATAGTTTTGGGTTGTGGAACAAATCATCTGAGTTTCCATTATTTCTTAGGGGGAAACTCACTTTGGTATACGAGTGCTTTGGACTGCAAGCACGTTTCCAGAACGAATTATGCTCGCAAACCGAGGTTCCACTGTAGTTGTGAATGTGAGTGCCTTCAGGGTGGAACAGCAGAAGCAGAACATAAGCAGGCACCTCCAATGCACACTCTAATGGAAGAATGAAAGTTTAATAGTAAAAACGTGGCACTTTAATATAAGAAAAAAAGAAAAACAAAACCAAGAACAGCTGCTGGGATTCCTGATTGCCGGACTGGAACGCAGTCAGCACTGCTGAGGCGGCCACTGCAAGGCCTGATGACAAGCCATGATTACCTCAATAATGAGTGAGCTTAATACTAAGGAATTAAATAAAACCTTCAGAAGTAGACATTAAACAGATTGTCGTAATTAGCCATTTATTCTAATTGCCATTTGTTTTTTTAAGAAATGCATATGTTGCTCAATCACACAAAAGAATGGAGAGCAGAAGAAGTGGTGGAAAGAGACGCTCTGGGCACTGCCAGTGTGGTAAAGCGGAGGCTTCCTATGCAGGCCCTTGACTAGGGCTGTCAAATTACACAAAAATTAGACTGTGAATACAAATATTAAAAATCAGTAAATATTCAAATGTAGATTAATAGTCCAAGGGCTACTAAGTGTGTGTGTTTGTGGGTAACGTGTCTTTGTATGCTTTATTAATAATATTTTTGGCATTTTTTTGGTCCTGGTGTGTCTGTTAAGCATTCAGCACTTCTAACTCAAGCACTGACAGTCCTTCACAAAAACGGGATTTTCTGTGCGTGGAAAGTGACAATGACCAAAGAGAAAAGTGGCACTTAACGTGCCTGTAATGCATATATTAAAATGCATATTTAAAAAACAGCTAAAGACTTTTCTATTTAGGAAAGCTTATTAACAAGAATACTATAATTATTGTTGTTTTAGCTCTGTTTTTATCTTGCCTTTGTTTAAACTTTTTATGTTGCACTTTGAGATTTACTGCTAATGTAAAGTGCCCCTATAAATAAAATGCATTATTATTATATGGAGTCACTCGTGATTACTCTCCTTTAATGAGCCTTTCTGGTTTGTGAAGACTGGAGACCACCGACGTGCACGTGGACCACTTAAGAGTTTACAATGTAAGGGACTTCATAAAATAACCTTTCATTTGCATAATATTTCTTAAAAATATTTCCTTCTTTGATTTTTGGATTTTTTTCTGTTGCCTTTACATCTCACCGAGCAAACACAGCAAGCCTTTCTCATTCCATTCTTGACACAATCCAACAGCAATGTGGGATTTTAAGCTTGAAATTGGGGGATGATAGATTATCCATCCAGTTTCCAACCCGCTGAATCTGAACACAGGGTCACGGGGGTCTGCTGGAGCCAATCCCAACCAACACAGGGCACAAGACAGGAACCAATCCTGGGCAGGACACCAACCCACCGCAGGACACACACACACCAAGCACACACTAGGGCCAATTTAGAATTGCCAATCGACCTAACCTGCATGTCTTTGGACTGTGGGAGGAAACCCACGCAGACACGGGGAGAACATGCAAACTCCACGCAGGGAGGACCCGTGAAGCGAACCCGGGTCTCCTTACTGCACAGGCAGCAGCGCTACCACTGCGCCACCGTGCCACCCGCTGATGGATTATGGGAAATAAAAACAAAAAGCACAGTTAGTGTTTCATTACAAGTGAAAAAAAGGCAACCGGTAAGATCTCCCTTTGGAGAAATAACACAGCCATGCAGGTAAGAAATGCCAGGCATTGCCAAAGGGAACCAAAAGACTTCCTGTTCAATGGAGACCCCCTGGGCCATTTCTGCTCCCTGGCCACTTTCGCGTGTTGTGTTACGGCTGCACAACAGGAACTGCAAGCTTTATGCAAAGTATGGGACGTGAAAAGTGAGGAGTGTTTGGGAGTCCACGGGGGACACCCCCGGGGGACACCCCCCCTCCCCCCCTCTTTAACACTTATTGCTTCATTGTGGTCAGGGAGGCAACTTAGAAGAGTCATGAGGTGTGAAGTGAGGTGTGTTTGGAGCGTCACGGGGGGCACTCCCAACCTTATTGCTTCAAAGCAATCAAAAGTTGACTGGGGGGAGATAGCAAATATTTTTAAATGATTCTACTCCATGTCTTTGATAGGTACTGTGGCTAATTCATATACTGTAATATAATCTTACATATAAACATCTACACATGAAAGTGTGTCCATCTGTCACAAGTACGAGGCTACAGCATGAAGCTTAAAAAGCCGGCAAGGCGGGCCGAGTTAACAAGTTGGAAGAAGGAAGAAGTGCAAGGCTACAGCATGAAGCTGAAAGAAAGCAAGTCTGTCACCAAAGTGAAACTGCAGACGAAGTAGAAACTCGCTTAGCCGGTAATACACAAGCGAGGCAAGCACATCGGCAAAACAAAACCTCCGAGGAGAGAGAAACTCGCATAGCCGCTGATAGACAAGGGGGGCCAGCATGTCCGCAAAAAAAAAAAAAAAAAACGCCAACTCTGCATTTCAATTTTTTTTTCCTCTGACGATTTCAATAGTTTCTAGGGGCTCAGGCTTTTTATACCATGAGTTTCCACAGCTACTATAATATATAATATAAAATATAATATAATATAATATAATATAATATAATATAATATCCATCCATCCATTATCCAACCTGTTATATCCTAACTACAGGGCCACGGGGGTCTTCTGGAGCCAATCCCAGCCAACACAGGGCACAAGGCAGGAAACAAACCCCAAGCAGGGCGCCAGCCCACCGCAGATAATATAATATAATATAATATATGTGGTGGACTGGCACCCTGCCCTGGGATTGGCTCCAGAAGACCCCCGTGACCCTGTAGTTAGGATAATGGATGGATGGATGGATGGATAATAGAATATACTGCTCAAAAAAAATTAAAGGAACCCTTTTTAATCTGAGTATAGCATCATGTCAATGAAACATGTGGGCTATTGATCTGGCCAGTTAAGTAGCAGAGGGGCTTGTTCATCAGTTTCAGCTGCTTTCGTGCACTAGAGGGGCAACAATGAGACGACCCCCAAAACAGGAATGAATGGTTTAACAGGTGGAGGCCACTGACATTTTTCCCTCCTCATCTGTTTTGTCATTTGGCTGTGCTCAGTGTCACTACTGGTAGCATGAGGCCATACCTGGACCCTACAGAGGTTGGTTGCACAGGTAGTCCAACGTCTCCAGGATGGCACATCAATATGTGCCATTGCCAGAAGGTTTGTTGTGTCTCCCAGCACAGTCTCAAGGGCATGGAGGAGATTCCATGAGACAGGCAGTTACTTGAGGAGAGCTGGACAGGGCCCCTCGTAGAAGGTCCTTAACCCATCAGCAGGACCCACCGGTATCTGCTCTTTTGAGCAAGGAGGAACAGGATGAGCACTGCCAGAGCCTACAAAATGACCTCCAGCAGGCAGGCAGGCCACTGGTGTGAATGTCTGTGACCAAACAATCAGAAACAGACTTCATGAGAGTGACCTGAGGGCCCGACGTCCTCTAGTGGGCCCTGTGCTCACTGCTCACTCGGCACCATGGAACTCAATTGGCATTTTCTGTAGAATACCAAAATTGGCAGGTCCACCACTGGTGCCCTGTGCTTGTCACAGATGAGAGTAGGTTCACCCTGAGCACATGTGACAGACGTGAAAGAGTCTGGAGAAGCCATGGAGAACGTTACGCTGCCTGTTGTTTGGTGGTGGGTCAGTGATGGTATATCTGGGGAGGCATATCCATGAAGTGATGCACAGACCTCTACAGGCTAGACAACGGCACCGCAGGACAGCCATTAGGTATCAGAATGAAATCCTTGGACCCATTGTCAGACCCTACGCTGGTGCACGACAATGCCCATCCTCATGTGGCGAGAGTATGCAGGCTCTGCTCTGCCCCCACGCTCTGCTTGCCTGACCTCAGTCCAATAGAACACCCCTGGGTGGGACATTATATTTCAGTCCATTTGACACCTCAGCCTGTCCAGAAGCTCATTGATGCCCTGGTCCAGATCTAGGAGGAGATCCCCCAGGACACCATCCGTCGTCTCATTAGGACGTTGTCAGGCATGCCTACGAGCATGTGGGGGCCGTACAAACTACTGAGTATGATTTGGAGTTGCTGCAATGAAATTTTTGCAAAATGGACGAGCCTGCCTGCCGCATCATTTTTTCCCTTTGATTTTCAGGGTGTCTTTGAATTCAGCCCCCTGTAGGTTGATCATTTTCATTTCCATCAAACGATGTGCCATCCTTTCGTTCCTAACACATTACCATATCAGTCCATATCAGTAGAGAGAGCCAGCAGGATTATTTTTCCCATTGAGATCTGATGTGTTTTCAAAGTGTTCCTTTAATTGTTTTGAGCAGTTTATAAGATAATATAAAGTGCTTAATATGGGCCAGTAGCCCCTTCATGCACTGTGCCAGGACTTCCCTGTTCTGGCCTCATGAACACTGCAATTACTTTTATGACTTCAGACACTTCGCCCCACAATGCACCAGAATTTTTTTTACCAAAGTTTCTGGATAGCATCGGACATTCTGACCTCCAAGGGGTCCCTCACCCCTAGCCAGCCCCAATCATCACCCACCTGGTCACAGAAACTGTTTCTGTATATCAATCCACTTTCAGACCTCCAGGGGGGCCTGAGCTCCTCCCACCCCAATGTTCCTTCAAAGTTATTGTACTGATGAACGGATGCGAACAACATATGAGCTGATAATTAATGTGTAAAGGAGAATACAATGAATGACGAGAGTGAAGTGGTCTCCCATGGAGTATCAAGCAAAACGTAGATGTGTGGAGCTTCCAAAAAAAAAAATGGCTCGAGGGAACATAACCGTCCACCTGCTATCTGAAATTGTTGAAGTTTTTTCCCCAATTAAACTGCTGAATAGGCTGTAATATAACGGTGCCTCGGTGAACTGGAACATCCCAAGTTGGAATCCTGAACCTTCTTGCATGGAATTTGACAAATCGGCCCCCATATGTTCAAGTTTGCCCGGGTGGGCCCTGTGGTGGACTGGGGTCCTGCGCTACAGTAGGCTCCGCCCCTCCAGCATTGCCTTACACGCGATTGAGAGTATCACATAGACCCTTATTCTCTAGGACTCCGTAGCCAACGCTAGGACACGGGCTCAGCAGGACGTTTGTCTCCTTTGGGGCGTTTAGGGTCAGCGTGCCGTTTGTCCCCTCGTGCTGCGCTCACATTGCGCTTCATCTGCACTGCAGTTTCTCATCTAAGACTAGCAGGCTACTCAACATAATTTGCCTGTCTTTATAATTTATATTTTCTCAGGGAGTCCCGTTGCTCTCGTGTATAATAAATCATGACCAAACTATGCTAAAACTGTTCCTGGGTATTTCCACGGTTTATGCCATTTAATATACGCACCTCGTCTTTCTGTGTGGCTTTTTAATGTCCCTTTCTCAATGCCTCATTGATCTTAGCTCAGATTTCAATTTGACCTGCACGATCCGATTGTTTCTCCATATTTTCTGGAAACGCAGCCATTTCACGGTTTTTAATTTTCTTGTTTTTTTCTTCTTCTTCTTCTTCTTCATTTTATTAGTAATACCTGTCATCAAACATTTATCTTTATTCTCATGGCAGTCGATGGTAAACATGCAAAATAAGCCATCATCATCATCTTCTCCGCCGAGGTTAATTTATATGACATCATTAGCTGGCCCAATTATTAATCAAGCAGGTTATCCTACAATTAAGAATGAGGACCAGACTCGGGTCCTGTCACGCAACAATCCTTGAAAGCCCCCAAGAGCCCATCGTCTTTGCCATTAAAGATTTCAGATTAACATTTTAAAATAATGAACTTTATTTCATGTCCGACTAAGTAGGCGCTCATCTTCTGATTAATGATGCATACACAATTTAATCCAAACAAATTTATATTAAATTTATAATAAGATTCTAATAGGAAATCAATATTATTTCACTTAGAATGATTCCAGAGGGGGGGAAAGAATTGAATCTTCTGGGAATACGATTTCAATGTATTGATTTCTAATAAGGACAAGTGAAACAGAATTGAAGAAAAATGCAATTAAAACTCCGCAAATCTGCATTGCAGGATGTAATCGGCTCAATGTGTGTCTGTCGTGATTTATCACAAAGAAATACAAAAAAAGTGAAAAATGCAAGACATGTAATGATAATAATAACCTGAAAAGTAAATTAACAGAAAATGGAAAGCAGAACCTAAAGATACTTTTAATGAAATATACTGATTTTGTTTCAATCTTAGCACAGTATACAATAAAGAAATAGCACACTGTAATAAATAATGCACAGCATCCATGTAAAACACAATAGACAATTATAATGAACTATATATTTATACAAGAATGAAATACATAAATACAAAATATAAGGTATAACCAGGGCCGGATTTATATGAAAAGAGGCCCTAGGCTATTCCACTTATGAGGCCCTTTCACCTTCCATTTTTAAGTTTGTAAATTACATGAGAGATAATAAATTTTGCTAACAATTTGAATGTAGGCCCCTCTTGATCTTGAGGCCCTAGGCTGAAGCCTAGTTAGCCTATAGGAAAATCCGGCCCTGGGTATAACCAAACACTAATGTACTACCCCATTATTTTATTTTTCTTAGATTATTTAACAGGGCGGCACGGTGGCGCAGTGGGTAGCGCTGCTGCCTCGCAGTTAGGAGAAACTCCCTGCGTGGAGTCTGCATGTTCTCCCCGTGTCTACGTAAGTTTTCTCCCAAAGACATGCAGGTTAGGTGCATTGGCGATTCTAAATTGTCCCTAGTGTGTGCTTGGTGTGTGGGTGTGTGTGCCCTGCGGTGGGCTGGCACTCTGCCTGGGGTTTGTTTCCTGCCTTGCACCCTGTGCTGGCTGGGATTGGCTCCAGCAGACCCCCGTGACCTTGTAGTTAGAATATAGCGGGTTGGATCATGAATGAATGGATGGATGGATTACTTAACGTGTCTCGTTACCAACATAACTGCCCCAAACAAGGAAGCACAGTAGTATGACAAGTGCCATGCGACATATATAAAAAAATAAAAACTACATAAACATGAGAAGATCGATACAATGTGAAAAAATCTATTTTTTCTAATTTTTATATGTGTACTATGCTTAATTAAATATACTGATTTTCTTTCAAACTATCGTGTGTTGGTTAGGTTCTGCTTACATTTATCACAATGCCCTAACAGTCCGCCGCCCTTTTGAAGTTTACATTCCAGAAATCGCAATCCGTTTATTTTAGACCACCGTGGGTCTTCCATCCATCCATCCATCCATTTATTTTCCAACCCGCTGAATCCGAACACAGGGTCACGGGGGTCTGCTGGAGCCAATCCCAGCCAACACAGGGCACAAGGCAGGAACCAATCCCGGGCAGGGTGCCAACCCACCGCAGATCGTGGGTCTTTTTAAAGTCAAACAGAACACGTCAAAGAACATAACGTAAGGAATAAGAACCCGAATTTAGACGCGAGGGCAGCATCACGACGTATTCAGCTAGCAGGTCCCGAGACTCACTCGGCCCTTTCATTTTACAGATCGATGGCTGATATTTTACCCGAACCTTTCAAGGACCACTTTACTCCCGAACTCGCACATTTTCCATGTCACAAACTCCGGGAGTCGGGGGGAATGAATCAAACGCTGCCTGGCTTTTAAAAAGTCTTCTTAACTTCCAACCATGCCAGGAAATTATGACCTGCTACTTCAGCGCCACACACCTTAATATAAACTGTTTACAGTCGAGCAATAAATCATCCCGGCTAGATAATAAGGCGACGTGCCGGCCTTTTAGGATACGGCTAATTAGAGTCTTCTGTTATAGACCTGCCGCAGTTGAGACGCTCGGTTTTACATTCACTTTTCTGCAAGGCTCTTCGCATTTTTCAATTTGAATTTTGGGTGGAACAGCGGCACCTATTTATATTACTGGAATATCGAGTCAGAGAGCCTACGATGGTAGTGAACAGACAGACATGACAGGCGCTATAGAGAGAGAAACGATTGGTGTTAGAGGTGCTATATGACAAGGCGCTATATGCTAGTTAATTAGGAAGATCACTGGACACACTGAGAATTCATTGCAGTATCTCTTTGTGATCTGCCATTACTACTGCGGACCATTTCAATTTTCTCTCTCTCCCTCTCTCTCTCTCTCTCTCAGTGTCAAGCTCTTGGTCTGCCTTGGACTGGATGCTGTCATGGAGGGCCCGTTTCAGAGCTCTTTTAGCAGAATTAAATTGTTGTCATTTGCCTGTGAAACGCTCCTTCTCTGAAAGCGGCTGACCTTCAATTGCCAGAATTTGACCTCTCTGTATACAGAATTGGTGCGTCCTTACTAACCCTCTATGTTTTGTGCGGATGCTGTATTGTATTTTCATATTGAATTTGTAATTAGTGCATAGTGTACTAGGCTTGTAAGTGAAAGTGTGCTTCATAAGAATAAATTGATTTGAACTGAACAGATATTCAAATAGATAGATATGAAAGACATTATATAATAAAGATATAAATAGAGAAAACACTACAAGATGCAGTAGATAGACAGACAGACATGAAAGGCACTATATGATAAAGACATAAATAAGGAAGACACTACAATATACAGTAGATAGACAGACAGACAAACAAGCTCCTGTGGTTAGGGGGCACCTTCAGGGTCATTGCAAGGTATGTAATACCACTCTAAAAACAAGAGAGGGCGCTGCCATCACCATGTTCTCCTTTTCCATTTGCAGTTTGGGCGAATGTCAGCTGGAAGACATCTGCCTTCACTTCCTGACCTGTTCCAGAGGCCATGCCCCTTCCGGGAGGTCACTGCATGACCACCTTGGCCACTGGAAGTTGACAATTCAGTTTGAACCTGTGACCGAGCACAGGCAGAGCTCCTTCTCAGAAGTGTTTATTCAAGGAACCTCGTGAGTTAAGGCAAAGCCCGGATTTGAAATCTACCAGAGCCTTTTTAAAAGTTTTCTTCATTTCTTTGCCTTTTTTAAAACAGGGAACACCAGATGGTTACTCCAACTGATGGTGGAATATCTGTGTCTCTGTTTTATTACAATAGATAGGTAGTTGGATACAAAATATATAATAAATAAATAAATAAATAAATAGGGAAGGCACCGTAAGCCAGATAGATATGAAAGACACTATATAATAATTTAAATAGGCAAGACGCCATAAGGCAGATAGATACATATGAAAGGCACTATAAAATAGATGGAATGATAGATATGAAAGAGATGACTTTATTATATAGTGTCATTCATATTTATCTTATGTTGTTTTCCATATTTATATCTTAATTATTTAGTGTTTTATGTATCTATAGTATCGATCTTATGGCATATTGTTGCCTATTTACACTATATAATAAAAACATACAGTAGATAGATAGATCCTAATTTTAGTATAGTAGGCAGGATAGATAGATATATAGCTAGATAGACATAAGAAAGGCACTATATGATAGATAGGTAGATCCTAATTTTAGTATAGTAGACAGGATGGATAGATAGATAGATAGACAGACAGACAGATCCTAATTTTAGTATAGTAGGCAGGATAGATAGACAGATAGATGCTATACAACAGATACATAATAAACAAACAGACAGTACATGATAAACAGATAATGGAGTAAAATGTAAATATTGTTTCTCTCTCACTATAACCAAGGACAAAAAGTGAAAGCCATTAAAGAGAAAATGCGCAGCTTCCAGAGGCGACCACTCAGATGACTTCCAGGTGCCCTCAGGCGGTGCTCATCTAAAGGTCTCCTCATCCGTAATAATGTGGACTACAAAGTGTGCCGTTTCAGTCGGCATTTTCATTAACAGAATAATTTCATTGCTTTTAAATTCTAAAAAGGCAAAGGGCACCAAAAAATAAATAAACAAATTCTAATTGGCCTTTTCCTTACATTTCCATTTTTCTGCACAGTGACACGTTAAGGTCTTCCAACTTTGCTCTTCTTGCAGTTCTAAGGCATTGCTGAACACCTCTTTCTGAAAGTTTATTTCCTCTGTAATGTGGGGTGGCACAGATAACAAGTAATAAAATATAATGTACTATGTTATATTACATTGTATTACATTATAATCAGATTGATATATGATATGAGATTATACAGTATAATATATGGTCCTGTAGTGGTAGTGCTGCTGCCTCATAACAACAGACAGGGGTTCAAGTCCTGAGTGCTCCCTGCATGCTGCCTGCATGTTCTCCTTGTGTTTGTTTAGCTTTCCTCCCGCAGTCCAAAGGCATGCTGGTTAGGTGAAGCGCTCTTATTACATTGGCCCTGATGTGTGTGTGTGCGTGTGTGTGTGTGTGTTCACCCTGTGATGGGCTGTCCAGGTTTTGTTCCTGTTTTGTTCCCAATGATTGCTGGGATCGGCAGATCCGGCTTTTTTTCCCTGGTGGCTCAGCTGTTTACTGCTACTGCCTTACAGATGCAGCTCCCGGGGTTCAAATTCCCCTTGTGGAGTCTGCAGGTTCTTCACTGAGTCTTCCATTTTTTTTTTCTTCTTCCATATCCCCAAAGGTGTGCTTGTCAGGCAATTCTAAATGAGCTGCATGAGCTTTCATATCTCTAGATTTACTTTAAGGTCTGAAGTACAGGATAAGGAGACAGTTGTAATGTAAGCTCAGAATGCACGCGTGTAAACCGCTTTGGTTAAAGGCGTCTACCACATCAACAGTAAGAACAATAAAGTGCCGCCATAAAAGGTTCCATTTAGGCCCTGGTGTATCTCAAATCTCCCTACAGACAGCGCAAGCGCGCCTTAGCACTTTGTCCAGTTGTCTTCCATATTTGTTTCATTTTTTCCATTTTGTTTGTATTTTCTGGAGAGCACACAGGCATAGCAGTTACCAGAGCGGTCTCACAGCTCACTCTTGGGTTCAACTCCCCATCAGGCTCTGACTTTTTTGGAGTTTGCCTGTTACTCCCATTCCATCCATCACAAAGATGTGTGTTTAGGTGACTGACATTTTGGTAAGTAATTATTAATATGCACAAAACGTAGGCAGTGTGGTGTAGTGGTCAAGGCTTTGGACCTCAGACCCGGAGGTTGCAGGTTCATATCTCACTACTGACACCATATGACTGTGAGCAGGTCATGTCACCTTCCAGTGCTCCAACTGGAAAAACCGGAAAGAAACGCAATCAGCTAGTCTCTCAAGTGTTAGAAGTTGCTTTGAATAAGGGTGTCAGTCGTGTTGCGGTCCACTGCCACTCAGATTCACACCATTGATAGGAAGGTGATTTATTTATTTTTTCGGTGGAGATTCCAGGAACGCAGCCAACCCGCACACACACTCACAGACAGAGACATGAATCAAACAAATGTTTGAAATATATTGAGTGAAAATCAATTAACAACCACAAAAATCAGATAACACTCCCCTTCCCCTTTTGGTGATACAAATATTAAACACAACAATCAACCACGACAATAAACACTCACGACAATGTCCTTATCACAGTTCCAATGCGGCAGAAACGGATGAAATGGTATGGAATAAAGATGACAATGACGATTCCGGGAACAACTTCCGTAATAAATTAACTAAACAGTCGTACCGGTAGTCCTGAGCAGCGAGGGGTGAGATTTGTGGGAGCGCTCCCTCCAAAGATGCATGTCGACTAATCGACCACTATTCACACGACAGGCAGGCACGAGACGGTGGTCCGTTAGTCCTTGCGAGAAACGATTGAGGGTACCAATAACTTTACAGTGGTTACGTAGGACGGGACACCCGGGATACACAGAACACAGACCCTCCTCTTGCTGCTTCACTGGCCCCTTTTCAAGTTTCCCGCTATCCCTTCTTGTCCCCAACATCCCCATTTTAGACATCCAATGAGGGCAGAACCCTTTGGGGCTGCTGGGAATTGGAGTCCTTCCAGCAGTAGCACTGCTACAGTTGTTAATGGAAAATGTGGTCTTTGGCTGATGAAAAGCGCTATATAATAAACAGCTGGGTTTATTACTTGATATGAGAATTGGCATCGCCTCAAGGGCTGACTTCAATGCTGCCATTACCGACTCCGACACCCTGGAAAGTGTGAATTCTCTAAGAGGACGGATTTTTATTAACAATGACAGCCTAAATGATTCAAAGCTCCAAACCTCTGAACAGAGGAAAAGGACAGAAAATAAATGTGATAACACGCAACAGATTTCCCTTATCACTTGAAGGGGCTCATCAGATTACCGTCGCCTGTTCCCAGTACATCTAAGATTTATTTTCCCTGCTTGGTAGTGAAGCACACACACTTGAGGATGCTTCCAGATGAAAAATGGCATGAGGCAGTAGCGGAGTTGTAATGGGAAAGTGGATATCAAGCTCACTGTGTAGTGCACATCTGGATTAAAAACAATAACTGCAGAAAACAAGAAGACGCTCAAAGCGCCAGGGGGTCCTTCTCTTTTGTCATGGGGGTCTTGTGATTAGTGATGAGCAAACTCCACCAAATTCTCTCCCCCTCAAGATTTGGCAATTACAACACAAAAGTTTGGGAATTTTTGGAGAACTCAGCGAAATGCATTGCATTTTACACCGCAATAAAATAAATCACCGTCCTAGGACAGTGTGAATCCAAGTGTCTTTGCAACGGCTACAATCTGTTTAAAAATGCATCTGTTCAGTTGCTGAACCTGCCACCAGAGAAGGAAGGCGCAGTGCAATTGGTCACAACATGCAAGAAAATTCAGCAAATCAGGCATGGTAGCGCAGATCAGGTAGCGCCATTCCCCATCACAACATTGGCTGCTAACAGTTTTGTGATGTCACACTGGCCTTGCAAAGCATCAAGGGCCTCTGGGGGGGAAAAAAAGGTCCTCTAAGCCGACCAAAGGGCAAATTTTAAGGGAAAAATTTGGCAAACAAGGTCACGGGCAAACCCAGCAGATTCACTGTAATAAAAATGCTTTCAGTGAATTTCTCCAATTAGGGTTAGGGTGTGTCTAGCCATTGTGATTCACACGATGTACAGATTGGTCTCCGGGCTGCTCCTAATGACCATGCTCCTCTCATTCAAGTCCTACGACGTTTGTGTGACTTTCAGGACGCTGGTTTGCGGCACATCAGAAGCTCTTCTTGTGGACACATCTAATCGGATCAAAAGTCTACCGTCACTCATACAGATATTAACAGCCAATTAATCCAAACCCATCCTTGGTGATTAGAAATGTTAGGTGTCAGAAGATAGTTCCACCCTTCACGTCTCTCTGTAAGAAGTCATTTTACTATCTGGTGTGCTTATCAAAACTTTGACCACCCATCTGATTCTAATTGGTTCACACTTTTATTTCATGGCATCTTGACTACTGGAATTCTCGGTTTGCTGGGCTTTCCCAAAAAATTCCTGCAGAGATTACAACATAAAAACTGTCCATCTTTGTGAACTTTTCCTGAGCCCATTGGTTCTCCCTCAGGTCAGGGTCTTCCAACATTTTGCCTGTCCCTGCCATCTGTGATGTGCATTATAGGAATTTCTGCTGTTGGTTTCTCAGGTTTGGAACAATCTGATGCAATTTGTCTGCGCTTCTACAATACTGGTGAAAATTAAAGACACTTCTCTTTAAATCGATTTGCTACAAGATGGACAACATTAAAAATGTATCAGGGGTTTAATTATTTTTTTTTTTGAGTGGGTTGTGAATATCAGGGGACATTTCTACTGTTACACCACATGTGCTTCAGAAGAGGCCACCCACCTGAAGCTAAGTTTGTTCAGGCCCGGCCAGTACTTGGATGGGAGAGCATCTGGGAAAAGCTTGGGTTGCTGCTGGAAGAGGTGTTGGAGAGGCTGTATGTCGATCCCAATGCCCCCCCTGTGCAGTGACGGGGACACTGAGCTGTAGAAATGGCACGGATGAGACACAAAAACAAGGTCCTGACTCTCTGAGGTCATAAAAGATCCCTGGCCATCCTTCATAAAGAGTAGAGTGCATCTCGATGTCCAGGCTAATTTGCCCACCTTGGCCTAGTCATTCCGGCCCCCTAATCATCCCCTGTCTCTAACTGTCTCGCTTGCTCTCTCTCACCCCTTTACCACCTAACAGCTCATGTGTGGCGAGCATATGGACAAAAAAAAAAAAATGGCTGCCGTCACATCATCCAGGTGGATGCTACACCTTAGTGGTGGCTGAAATGGCCACTTTGAGTAGTGAGAAAAGCGCAATATAAATGTAAAGAATTATTATTAGAATTAAATGTGTTTATTTCAGAAGGAGAAAGATGGACTGTCCTCTCCGAATAGGAGGTGAGTTACTACCTCAAGTGGTGGAGTTTAAATATTTGGGGTTTTGTTTCATGAGTGAGGAGTAAAGGGATGGTGAGATCGACAGAGGGATCGGGGCGGCGAGCAGTTATGTGGTTGTTATACCGATCTGAAGTGGTGAAGAAGGAGCTAAGCTAGAAGGAGAAGCTCTCGATTTGCCAGTCGATCTACAGCCCTACCCTCACCTATGGTCAGGAGTTTTGGGCAACAGCTGAAAGATTGAGATCGCAGATACACACTGCTGAAATGAACCTTCTCTACAGGGTCGCTGAGCTTTCCATCAGGGACTGGACGAGAAGCACAGAGATGCCTGGGAGGCGGTAGGAGTGGAGCTGCTGACCCTCAGCATCGAGAGGAGCCAACTGAGGAGGTTCAGGCATTTGATACGGACGCCTCCTTGTGGAAGTTTAACGGGCACAACCAGCTAGGAAAAGACGCAACGTTCGCTGGGAGGACTACTTCTCCCAGATGGTTTGGGAATGTCTTGGGATCCCACAGTATAAGTTGGCAAGTGTGGCAGGGCCTCGCCACAAAGACAGATAGTCTCAGGTAAGGGGTGGAAAATGAATGAATGAATGAATGAATGATAGTGTTGTTTTTGTCATTAAGCTCCACCACATCACCATTTTATTTTGTATTTCGGCATCTCTATTGGAATGCGACTCCCATTTTTTTGGGGGTCTGTTGTCTCAAATGTTGCTGCGTCAAACTCTGTTGATGCAATAATTGTGCAGCGGCCTCTCCTCATTGGAAGTTATGGACAAAACACTGGGCACTCTGGGCACGTTTCATTTCTGAATTCCGGTTATGAAATCTCAAGCTGAAAGGAGAAAACGAGAGTTTCAGCTTTGGCAACTGATTTGGTGTGTGTGTGCGCGCGTGTGTGTGTGTCAAGCTAAGGGTGCATGACATCCCATAACAAATCTAATGAGCAACACCCACCCCACAATAATATAAATAAAACCATCATTATTATTAATTAACTCCTTGTGAAGAAGTGCCACCACATGGTTCAAGTCGGCCATATTTACAGCTGGGGGTCTAGAACTAGGACTTCAAAAAAACCATTTGACTGTGTGTGTGTGTGTGTGTGTGTGTGTGTGTGTATGTATTCAGACCAGCAGTCTGGAACATTCTGTAACGCCATTGACGCTTAGAGGAGTCGAGGATGATATCAGCACTGAGTCAGCCGCAGCAGGAGCTGGCATTGCACATTCAAAGGAGCGTCTTCAGTGCCAGTCACAGGCGAGCCTGGCAGAGTCGCAAGATCTCCATTCTAGCGTGGCTAAAGTGAGCGATCCTTCTGAAGACAGCGAGCTGCCTAAAAGAGCAAAAATTCATGAGCTGAGCACTGACAAGTGTGGTGTCAGAAGAAGAGCAACTAGAAGACCTACAGTCCGACACAGCAAAGCGCCGAATGCCACAGAGACGCACCAACGGAGTAACGAAGAGTCCTGAAGCTCAGATCCAGGACCTGGAAGACCACGTGTAGCCTCAGTTCAGAAACTGCTACCTCTTACCATACAATGGACAGATCATCACCTAGAACTGCAGCGTCAATAACCCTTAATGGGCCACTTGAGAGCGTAACACTTAATGTCCCCCATCACAGGCCACACACCCACAGCAGAAGACGAGACCACCCAGCCATTTCGAACACTTTGGGTGCTGGTGAAAGGAGTCTGAGTTGGTTGCTCGAAGGGATGGCCAGGTAGCGACTGACTCTTACATTGGGCTGCGGCGACATTGGAGTCGAATCAGCAGCAGTACGAGCAGACATGAGCAGCTTCAGTGCCAGCTGCAGGTGAGCCTATTAAAAATGACAAGCCTGGCCCAGTCATACGATCACTAACTAGAGGGGCTAAACAGAGCGGTCCTTTGGAAGATAGTAAGCCGCCTAAATGAAGGAGGAAATGACCAAGAGTCTACTGGGTGGACATTTATATTGATATGCACAGTGATGCCAGTTTCGCGGCGTCACACACGTGCGTTTGGGAGTCAATCAAAGGGGCCAGAAAACGGCAATTCCACGCCAGGCAAGGGGGCGGTGGGTTGCACTGAATCTCTCGCTTTTCTCTCGACAGACCAGACACAGGAAATTCTGCCTGTCCCGGCCCCTGAGGTGCCCCGAGCGCATCTTATTTCATCCTGGGCAGATTTCTCGGATTTACAAGAATAAGGAATCGATATTGCAAGACTGGCAGAACTACGGCAATCCAGACAGAAAACGAGAAAGAACAGGGAAGGCTGAAGACGTAAAGGGTACAGTACATGTATATCTGAACATTTAATGTGTGTGTATGTATGTATTATACATGTGTCCACTATACTCTTCACCGTAGCCCACTTTAATGAATGTTTTATTGCGTTTGACTAGGCTAGTAGGTGGGGTAACTTTCAGGACTGACATGTTGCACTCCGCTTAAGCGCACGTGGCGATCTCATCCGGAGTCGACTGTATATTTCGGTTATATTGTTCAATTTGTTAAGTTTTATTGGGCTAGTTTTAGTACTTTTTGGGCTACTATTGGGCCTAAGCTTGGCGAGAAAAATGCAGATCCTCTGGCAACCCTGACAGCAGACACCTTCATCCAAGGTGGCTTACAAAACGAGGTCAACCCAACGGAGTGAAAGCAGGACAGCTTGGGAACAAGTACTACAGGACAGGGATTGAAAATTGGTCACCACAAGTGAAGAGCCCAGAGAAAAAAAAATACAATTCTTAGGTTTCAAAACCTAATTAGATAGAAATGCGCCATTCTTGAACACCGTGAAAAGACATCCAAGGGGAGGTGGGCCACTCGTTCCACCAGCTACACGTGAAAACAATCTGGACTGACATTTGATACCATGCAGAGGTGGCATCACCGGATGTCGTTCATAGGACCTCACAAGTGTCTCCATATTTATAAATGCAGACCCACAGACTACTCTGCAGGTAAGCATCAAGGATATGAACTTAATACTGAACACTTAATACGCAGTCATCTGAAAAGACGAGTGACATGGGCCCATGAACACCAGATGTGCTGCTGCACATTGACTCATCTGCAGTGAACACCACCAAAGCACCGTGCAGCGCTACAATCCTAAAGGGTTACGAGACCCCAGACAATCATCGTGGTGACCACCACTAAGAGTTTCTACAGTGACAGCAGGAGCACCAAGAATGCAGATGGGCAAATGAATGGCTGGTGTCATTTTGTTACAGGAGTACACCGGGGTGTTGTTCACCCCTAAATGACATCACACAGAGTTCTGTGGCTAAAGGAGTCAGAGAGGGACCTGCTGCAGCTGGACCTGAGAGGACAACCCACAGAAATCTTAATAATCTGGAATTAGTAGATGATGTTCTTTCGGTCAGCTCCTCACAATATGGTGTGCCGCAGCAGCTAATGTGGCATGTTGGAAAAGGAGCCGCTGTGGTGGGTTTGCTAATAAACCCAGACAAGATGAAGATTATATGGAGTGGAAAGTGGGACACTAAGGACGACATTACAGGTGGTGGAAAATAAAAAACACACTTTTATTATCTTGGCAACCACCTATCTCAGGACACTAGTTGTAATAAAGATGCGGTGGGCAGCTTTGGCTGAGCAGCCTCCATCTTCAGTAGGATAAACAACATATGGCACCATAAGGAACTTAGGCTGCTAACAAATCATTAGCACTGTTGACGCTGCTCCACAGCTCCAAAACACAGGGCTGTCAAACTCCGCAGGGCCACTGGGTTCTCTTTCCAGCCACTTTCTTAATTAGAAACGAACTGGTGCTGCCAATGGAGCCGTCGGCTTTTGCTCAAAGTTGAACCGAGTTTCCTTTGAAGATTCAGAAACCTTCCTTGTTGTTTCCAGCAGACAAAGATGCAAAGCGAGCTGACGGATGACCAGATAACTTCACCCCGTTTTGTAAAACGCGTCCGTCATACGGTATAAGCCTCAATGAAATATCTGAAAAGAAAAATGAAAGTGGAAGTCTAGGAATACTGAGCTGCTCCGGACTACGGAAAATTTAGAGGGGTCTCTCAGAAAAAAGAAAATCACACTTTGGAAATGTCTGGTGTGGTAGAGTGAGAGGCCTGAGAAGCCCAAAGGTCTAAAAGGTGCCCAGGTCCTTATTTCCATGTTTAATCGATACACACTGCCCCAAACATTATGGAGGGCAGAGACCCAGTTCTCCTTGATGTGCCCCTCTGCTCCACAGTTTACAATTACAAATCAAACAATTCGGACATCGTGATTAAAGTCATTTAAGAGGATCTGCAGACATTTCGGTCACACTATGCTTTTATTACATAGTCCCCCCACTTTAGGGCACCACAATGTTTGACATAATTGGTGTCTGTCCCAGGTGTTTGTGATTCCTCTGGTGGGTTTCACTGCTTCATAAGATACCTTGGCCTGCTTCTACCCTCTGCAGTCTGAAAACCAAAGAAGCCAAAACAAGAATCAAACCATTGGAGACATCAGGAAAACCTTAGGATGACCCAAAACAACTGTCTAGAATATCATCAAGAAGGAAGAACACACTGGTGGGCTCAGTAATCACCAAGGGTCTGGTAGGCCAAGGAAGACCTCCACTGCTGATGACAGAAGAATCCTCATGATGGTCAAGAAAAAGCCCCCAAACACCTGTCTGACAGATCACAGTATTCAGGGAGGCTGATGTGTGTGTCTGAGATGACTATCAGCAGAAGACTCCATGAACAGAAACACAGAGGCCACACTACAACATGGAGACCACAAAAACAGGATGGCCAGGTTACAGTTTGAGAGAAAAGGACATAAGAGCCTGCAGAATTCTGGGAAAAGGTCTGGTGGACAGACGAGACAAAGATGAACATCATCAGAGTGGTGGAAAGAGCAAAGTGTGGAGACAACAAGGAACTCCCCGAGATCCAAAGCAGACCACCTCATCTGGCAGTGCTGGAGTGTTATGGCTTGGGCATGCATGGCTGCCACAGAGACTGGCACACTTCTCTTCATTGACGGTGGAGCTGCTGATGGCACAATGAATTCTGAGGTGCGTAGAAACATCTGATCGGCTCGAGTTCCAGTAAAGGCCTCCAGACTCAGTGGATGGCACTTCATCTTACAACAAGACAAGGAGCCAAACATACAGGAGTTTATCAAAGCTAAAAAAATGGAAAATTCTTGAATGGCCAAGCCAGTCACCCAATTTCAATCCAATTGAGCAGGCCTTCCAGAAAACTGAAGAGAGAACTGGAGGGGACAAGCCCCCCAAAACAAGCAGGAGCTGAAGATGGCTGCATTAGAAGCTTGGCAGAGCATCACCAGAGAAGACCCTCAGCCCCTGGTGATGTTTGTGAATCGCAGACTTTAAGCATATGTGACAAAGTCCTAAATATGACAATGGCTTTAACAGACCTGCCATTGCAGTGTCCCAAATATTAAAAGTACCCTGAAATGGCAGGACCGTGTAGAAAAAGGTGTTGTGTGACCGAAATGCCCGCAAATCCCCTCAGATGAAAGTCTGCGATGTACACTTTGATCACGACATCTGAATGGTTTGATTTGCGATTTTAAACTGTAAATCAAGGAAATGGCCGTCCTTGTCCCAAGCGTTATGGAGGGCACCTTATAACTCATCGCCACTCTCTGGTGCCATGATTAGCGAGTATGCTATGGAGCCTTTAAATAAATACTCCACCCAAAAATGGCAATCTCTTCATCTGCTACCCACCCCACAGCTAAAAAAGAACAAACTGCTAGTCTAGTGTCCTGATCAAGAATGAAGAAAACTGAAGTCCTGACAATACTCGGTTTTGGGGGGTCCCAGAACCTAGCACCACCGTCTTGGATGGAAATGTCAGTCCACCAAAGCGGATTTCTTTCTAGTGAAAAACTAAGTGCACCCCATGATTATCCATCCATGCATTATCCAACCTGCCATATCCTAACTACAGGGTTACGGCGGTCTGCTGGAGCCAATCCCAGCCAACACAGGGCACAAGGCAGGAAACAAACCACGGGGCAGGGCGCCAGCCCAACTAAGGACACCCACACACATCAAACCCCATGATTATTTAATTTTTTTTCTGTTTTAACAGATGTGCACATGTCCGGATTCAAAATTCATTTTAAAGAGCATCTACACTTTTCAAAAATGGCCGGTATGTCGGAGGATTTGTTGAGCAATCACAGCAGGCTAAGCCATCTTCTGTCAGAAGACTGCAAATGGCTTCGTAATTTGTATTTGGACTGGGCCCGTGTTGCATTGTGGGACATTTTCTGTTTGGGCATTTTTACAGCATTTTACTGATCTGTGATAAAATGACAGTTATAAGTCAAATCCTGCCTGCCTACAGGGACACCGATGGAGACTCAGTTCACGTCATGCCAACCTTTGAAAGTTTCCATTCACACAGACAGCCAAAGACACAAGGAATGAGTGACCACGTGGTGGCAGTTCTCTGTCCAGCTTGTGTGTGTTCGTCCTGCACGCGTCACGGTCAGCGCTGGATTCTGGGGTCTTATAGCCTCTTCCTATTATGGAAGCCATTTTGTGTACCGTTGTTAAGGTCACGTCCTGCGTTTCTAGGGGTGTGGTCTCCGGGGTCGTGACCTCAAATTCATCAGCAGACGGGATAAAAGGTCAACGCCTGCACTGAGCTTTATCCCATCTGCAGATGAATCCTTCTAAACCTTTATTGTATTCTCTTTGTGATTTATGTTCACATCGTGCCTGAATATCGACTCCGATTTTCGCCTCTCGTCTGGGTTTCGGTCACTTTGTTTCATTTTATCTTTTGTTTGATTTGCCTTTTGCACGCATCTCAAGAAATGAGTTATCGGTCTCCTGACAAGTCAGGACAGTACGATTTGGTTTGATAAAATATTTAGGAAGCTGAAAAGAAAAAAAAAAAGTGGAGAATTGCGAATTACTTCTCAGTTTGAGGCTTCAAATCATTGGGATGAGCTCATTAGAAGGGGAAAAATATAAATTTTACGCTATAAGAATGACTTGACATGGCAGAGTCAAAACACTAACAGGCCATGAGATTAAATCAGATCCGTTATTGGCAAAGATCGTTTTTTTAATTAAGCAACTGGACTGGAACAAAGAGCTGCAGCCGTTGTATCCCACCAGGACCACCGACATTGACCACCCATGGTATAGATAAAGGTGATGTAATAACACAAAAATCAAGCCATGTTTACATGTTGTAGTCCATTGTACAAGCTACATAAATTATATAATGACAATGCAAATTAATTAATTAAATGCAAATTTTACACGTGGAAAAATTGTGTGTGCCCCTCCATTTATCACACATCAGGTGTAACGTCGTTAGAGAAGATATTTGTGTGCAGCGGTCCTCGTATTTCAGCTGGTCAGCCGAGACTGAAGGAGCAGCTCTGAGGTCATCAAACATGAGGTTAGCAACGCCTAGGAGTCGAGGAAAGGATATCAACTGGAAATCAACCATTCCATTAATCAAGAAGATTGTCATACATCTCATGTTGATGAGACTGCAACCAACTGCCAGCTTGTCCAGGCAATTCAGTGCCAGCAAGTTCGGCATCCCAACCTCCATTTAGAATCGGGTGCAAATGATTAGACCCTCATTAGAGAGGAGCACATCTGAACTGATCCTCTTATTGGAACGTCAGATGTTTACTGTGTTGTTCACGTGTGTGTGTGTGTGTGTGTGTGTGTGTGTGTGTGTGTGTGTGTGTGTTAATGCCATGCGGAGACCAAAAGAGATCTCTGAGGTCTTCAGAAAGAAGGTTAGGGATGCCTAGGGAGTCTGAGAATGGATGCAGAAAAAAAGATCTCCAAACACAATGGAAGTCAACAATTCCACTGTCTGGAAGATTTCAAACAGATGCCACCTCACCCAAGCTGGTCCACCCCAGCAAATTCACCCTGAGATCAGAACGCAAGAAGTCTCTATGAGGTCCAGAATGTCATCATGGGGCCTACAGGTAGCTCTTGAGATGGTGGAGGTCAAAATGCGCAAGTTTACAGTTAGGAAGAGGCTGCACACATCATAAGATCACCATGGCAGAGCAAGAGAAGAGAAGAGCGACTAGGCTGATTCCAGGGCTACAGGGGATGAGTTATGAAGAAAGATTAAAAGAGCTGAGCCTTGAGGAGATGAAGAGGAGACCTGACTGAAGTGTTTAAAATTATGAAGGGAATTAGTCCAGTGGATTGAGATGGTGACTTTAAAATGAATTCATCAAGAACACGAGAACACAGTTGGAAACTTGTGAAGGGCAAATTTCGCACAAACATTAGGAAGTTTTTCTTTATCCAAAGAACGATAGACACTTGGAATAAGCGACAAAGTAGTGTGGTAGACAGTAAGACTTTAGGGACTTTCAAAACTCAACTTGATGTTTTCTTGGAAGAAATAAGTGGATAGGACTGGCGAGCTCTGGTGGGCTGAATGGCCTGTTCTCGTCTAGATCCTAATGGGAGGTGCGCCAGGAGAAAACCAGAAAGATCATTAGGGAGAGGGTTAAAACCTGCCCATGAACACCTAGGCAAAGAGCAGGGATTTCTGGGACAACATGCTCCAAACGTAAGAGTTATTTGGTCACAAAGACAGCATTGGAGCAGAAGACCCCGATACTAATTGTAAATTATTACAAGAACAAGAAAATACAAACACATAACTCCAGTTCTTAAATCCTTACACTCGTTCCCGGTTAAGTTTTCAAAATTAAAAATCCTCCTTTTAACATATAAAGCCTTAAATGGCTGAAGTCCGGCTTACTTGTCTGAACTTATCATGACTTACAAACCAGAACGTACATTAAGATCTCAAGATGCCGGTCAGCTTACGATTCCAAGGATTAATAAAATAACAGTAGGAGGTCGAGCTTTTAGTTACAGGGCCCCTAAACTGTGGGGTGGTCTGCCTGCTACTATAAGAGATGCCCCTCGGGTCTCAGCTTTTAAATCCCGGCTGAAGACTCACGACTTCAGTTTAGCACACCCTGACTAGAGCTGGTGATTAACTGTGCAGACTGCATCTCTGCTGTTAGTCTTTAGCACTAAAACATAAGTCACGTGATAGTTAGAATTTGATACTAACCCGCCGCCATTCTGTTTCTCTTCTTGGTACTCAAATGTGGCACTTGGTGCCCACCTGCCAAGTTGTTTTGCCTGCCTAAGGTAAAGTCATCTCTGATGGAGGATCGCAGGAATCATCAGGTAGAGGGGAGCTATCATCGGATTGGCTGGCTCAGCTGTGGAATGGCCAATAGGGAGAGGCAGCTTGATGGCCGAGGTCTCCAGGACTCTGAACAAATCCAAATCCTATTCTGTGATATCATCTACTGTTAAAAAATGTACAAGTACGGAGCAGAATTAATTTTTATACTGTATTGAGGATTTGTTCTGTTCTGTGTATTGTATTGTATTGACCCCCTTCTTTTTGACACCCACTGCACGCCCAGCCTACCTGGAAAGGGGTCTCTTTTTGAACTGCCTTTCCCGAGGTTTCTTCCATTTTTTTGGGGAGTTCTTCCTTGTCTTCTTAGAGAGTCAAGGCTGGGGGGCTGTCAAAGAGGCAGGGCCTGTTAAAGCCCATTGCAGCCCTCCTTGTGTGATTTTGGGCTGTACAATTTGTATTGTATTGTATTGTAAAGCACGGTGTTCTGGTTTGAGGCTGCTTTGCTGCATCAGGGTCTGAGCAACTCTCACGTGCAATAGAAGAACATACTAACTGCCATTTGTTTCAAAATTGAGTGTTTCGTTTTAGTTTTTTGGAGTTACTAGGCCTTTCCTGATGTTATAAAGTAGTGGTGATGGCCAAACATGTCTTTATTCTGATCACAGCACAATGGATGACACTAGTATGTACACAGTATTTTACATACTGCAAGACAAAGACCTAGCAACTCCACTGACCAATGAGGAAAGACCTCCTACCAATGAAAATGTTGGATTACGATCACATGATTTAAATGGCAGGTGTTGTTGGTTCGTGAAAAAAACAATATTTTGTACATGAAACTCAGGAAAAATGAAATCTAGAGATCGTTAATTAGAGGGGTGACGTCATTTTCTCAGTTTGCCGAAACTTGAACGATGTGACATATGAGGTTTTCCCATAGTTGGTGAGAACTCGCCACATACAATCCACTAGGAATTCTTCCTCATACCAGAGGGTGCTTCAGAATAACGCGAGACCCTCTGTCAGAAGATTGAAGTTCAACCAAAAGTGGCAACAACCCTCAAAACACACCAGTAAATCCACCAAGGAGCGGCTGAACGGAAAGAAATGGAAGGTTCTGGAACGACCAAGTCAAAGGTCAGATGTGAATCTCATCCAGATGATGTGAGGTGTTTTGTGCACTGAAGACCCCCCCCCCCTTCAATCATAACCTGGTGGAGTGCGAAAAATGTCCTCTCGGTCAAATTCATGCAGAGACTGCTCAACGGTCTTTAGGGAATTGGGGGTGGGGGTTACTTTTTCCACAAATGGAAATGGCATATCTTTTCAATTTTTGTCACATTAAATTTTCATTTTTTCCCCTCCAATTCCATCACCTGTATCTAAATGTGATGTTTAAAATGAAAATCCAATCTTAACATCTCCACATACGTGTTAAATGAGAAAACAAGCATTTCATGGGGTGTACTTACTTTTGCACACCCCTTTTCTGAATGCAATAAAGGGGTCACAAAGCAGTGCATATCCCAGCAGCCTTTGGTGTAAGGCAAAAAGCCAACCTTCAATGGTGCCCTTCACACTCGGACCCACCCACCCTTTGTTTCCTTGGCGGGGTCATCTCAAAAACATGGCACCTACGGCAGAACCCAGGCAGTCCGCCCCTCTGCTCCACAGTTTAAAAATTACAAATCAAACAATTCAGACATTTAAAGGGGTTTGTAGACATTTCGGTCACATGTCCACACAACCAGATAAGAATCATCCTAAATGCTAACAGATGCGGGAGAAAACTCTGAGTGACTGTAATGGGATTCCACCAAGTCATTAGGAGGCCCCCCCCTTATATATCTAATTCAAAATAGAAACAATAATAAACCCATCCATCCATCCATTTTCCAACCCGCTGAATCCAAACACAGGGTCACGGGGGTCTGCCGGAGCCAATCTCAGCCAACACAGGGCACAAGGTAGGAACCAATCCCGGGCAGGCGTGCCAACCCACCGCAGGACACACACAAACACACCCACACGCCAATCCACCTAACCTGCATGTCTTTGGACTGTGGGAGTAAACTGGAGCGCCCGGAGGAAACCCAAGCAGACACGGGGAGAACATGCAAACTCCACGCAGGGAGGACCCGGGAAGCGAACCCAGGTCCCCAGGTCTCCCAACTGCAAGGCAGCAGCGCTACCCACTGCGCCACCGTGCCGCCCACACAATAATAAACCGTAAAATAAAATTTTATTTTTCAAAAATGATATGTCTGGCATGGCTGCGCTGCACTGCACTTACTGTCAGTGGACTACTGAACAAGACCGCCGGCATGACCAAGATAGGAATGACTGCGTGAGCCTCGGTGGGCTGTGTGCCAGTTACCAGATTCTAATTTTGTTGTATTCCCAAGATTAACAGATATCATTAACCTTGATTATTGCTATTTTTTATTATATAGAAATACATATGGGCGGCACGGTGGTAGCGCTGGTGCCTCGCAGTTGGGTGACCTGGGTTTGCTTCCCGGGTCCTCCCTGCGTGGAGTTTGCATGTTCTCCCCGTGTCTGCGTGGGTTTCCTCCCACAGTCCAAAGACATGCAGGTTAGGTGCATTGGTGATCCTAAATTGGCCCTAGTGTGTGCTTGGTGTGTGTGTGTGTGTGTGCCCTGCGGTGGGCTGGCACCCTGCCGGGGTTTGTTTCCTGCCTTGCGCCCTGTGTTGGCTGGGATTGGCTCCAGCAGACCCCGTGACCCAGTAGCTAGGATATAGCGGGTTGGATAGTGGATGAATGGATAGAAATACATATTTAAATGGGAGTGTGTGTTTAATTTTTTTTCCTTTATTGTGGGAGCCCCTTTCCGTGGTTCACCTGCACCATTTGCAGTTCTGCAACCCCTAAGGTAAATCCAGCAATAGAAAACTTCTGTGCTGCCCCCCTTGATGCCCTATGCACGGTACTTATTTTAACGTAAAGGTTAATCCCGCCCTGGATTTAATAGTTGCTAAGGTGGAACTTCTATCCAGAAAAGAAAAACTGGCACAACCGTCCAGTCCTCCGAAGTCCTCCGAATGAAGTTTCTCACACTGCCATGGTTGCCGAACAGGGCCCCGCGCGTTGTGATCATTTGCTCCTCTTTCTGCCATCACTCGCTACAATTCATTTTGATGCCGGTTTTCTGTCTTCAGCGGCTTTCTTTATCCGTTCAGAATTCACCCAGAGTGTCCTCCGTCAGTCGATAATCATAAAATACATTTGGGATTTACAACCCCCTTGGGGGAGCAGGGAGTGATAAGTCACACTCAAGTTAATTATTTCTCACTTTTATTACACGAGATAATAATGAATGATCCGTCCCCTCGGCCCTACGCATCTCCCCGGACTGATGGATCCTCCTCTCCGTTATTTAGTCTCCTCGCCTCCAGTTTATAAGGCGCCGATCTTCATGCTGTGTCGAGACAAGTGTTTGGCTCTTTCCAGCACTTCGACTCCCCGTGAGGCGGCCATAAACAGGCAGCCAGAAGAAAGAGAGGCTGCGACTTGAAAAAGAAATCCGCACAACGACAGCTTCGGCTCACTCGATCCCTCGGCTGCCGACCCCCGGTGCAAACCGACGTTTGAGTGTTCGATCCTCTCACGCACTCTCCTCGTTAGTGCCGTGAAACAACGTGACGGTTCGTGCTATTAATGGCGAGATTAAAGAAAAAAAATGGCAAACACAGATTGATTCTGACCTGCAAGTTTTCACACTTTAAACACCTGATGCCATTTTTCTTTAGGGGGCACGAAACGGTCGCGACTTGAATGGATTCGTCGACCATATAAAGGGCAAAAAATAAATAAATAAATAAATAAAACCCAACGACTGAATGGATGAGAAGAATGAGATGGTGCGAAGGACGTACAGGAGGAACAGCAAACGGTAAACGAACTTATAAAAGTCACATCAATCTCCTCGGTCTCGTGTTATTATCGAACACCAGCTCTGCAGTTTTCAAGAGATTCTTGTTTATAAACCATAACATCTTTTTAAACCCGGAGCATATTTTATGTACTGTATAGTATTTTTATATACATTTCATAACACGGATTTCATATTCACTGGAGACAGATGTGTAGTATGAGAGCAGACGCACACCTTCACCGATTTGTCATTTTAAGAACTGCAGAGCCTTCAACTTCTGTTCAGATTCTCATTCCAAAATCTTCCGTTAGACATGCGGCGCCTTCATTTTATTCCCCCCTGTAGTATGAACAAAAAAAAAACAAAACGCAAAAAACACTCACAGATTCACACGCACCCCCACCTGTCCTAAATACACAGGTGGGGCATTTACTGTCAATTCCGAATTGGCCTACGATGGACTGGCGTCCCGTCCAGGGAAGGTAAAAGGGATTCAGACTTCAGAAGATATGTGCGGCAGGGTCTAAAACCACATAAAATAACATCATAAGATAAAATACATTTAGTCTGTCAACAGAACCTGAAGTGCACTTTGAGAATATGATATTAGCCATCCGGTATCAAATACCACTAATCCAAATCAGTGGGGAAGCTGGAGCCTATCCCAGTAACGCTGGGACAATCCCTGAATGGGACGCCAGTCCGTCGCAGGGTGAACACTCACACATTAGGGGGTAATTTAGCAGCGGCATTCATCAAACCTGCATGTCTGTGGACTATGGGAAGAAACAAAGGGAGAACAAGTGAGTCCCACACAGGGAGTGCCTGGGGTGTGAATCCCACCTCCTTAATGAGGGGCAGCAGTTCTACTACTGTGCCACCTTGATGCTTCTAATATAATACACATACTACACATACTATATAATAATATAACACTTTCTAAGCCTACTTAAGCCTCAGCAGGGTTCTCATGAACCTGGAGTGAAACCCACCAAGCATCGGACACAAGGCAGAAACAATCTCTAAACAGGAGCGACTTATTACAAACTATACCAGAGACCCTAAATTGGGTTAAGTAGATTTCAGAATATTAGATCGGATTGAGAATGTTGTTTTGTTCTATAATATTATACTCTCAAACTCACTTAATGCAATTCAAGGTCAATAGTAATATTATATTTCACATACCCTACTATAATACAGAGATATGCTGAATATTGATTAGCAAATGCAGGTAAGAATGTCACTGTACTCTGTACACATGGTAATAAGGACCCCTTATTCCGACATGACCCTAAATTAAGTTTATTTTAGAATGTTATCATATTCTCAAACTCAATCTAATTTAGGGTTATAATACAATACAATATGAGAATCATGTTTGGAGGTACTGTATCATGTCTTCAGATTCAGGGGTTCCAATCCCAACACTTACTGTGTGGAGTTTGCATTTTCTCTCTGTGTGCCCGTTTTCTTCTTCCATGCCAGGCTTGTTTGTGGTGGATTATATCGCAAAGTAATTCTGGGTGTATGGCTAAGGGTGCCCTGCGATTGACTGTCGTCCTGCCAAGGGTGGGCTCTTTTAGCTTTGAACTGGAGCTGGCGCATGTCCTGGCAGCACTGAACCACAAAATGAACTGGGATGAGAGGAAATGATAAGAGAAGAGAAGATACGATACGAGAAGAGTGGGGCAATGGTAACACCGCTGCCTCGCAACAAGGATGCCAGTGTTCAAGTCTAGAGTGCTCCTGGCATGGCATTTATATGTTCTCCTATAGGGTCTGTCTGGGTTTCCTCTGGGTGCTCAAGCTTCCTCGCACAGTTCAAAGGGTTTAAGATTTGGTGGATTGATGATGGTAAACTGGTGGTGTATGTTTGTGTGTGTGTGTGTTTACCCAGTTATGAACTGGCACCCTGTCCAGGGATTGCTCCTGCCTTGCACCTGATGCCTGCTGGGTGATGCTCTAGCTTCCTTGTGACCCTGAACTGATTTAGTTACACAAATGGACGTTGATTGACAGGCTATCTATCCGAGAATGGATGGACTGACAGGCGGCCCTCCACTCATTCCCTGGCCGTTTGATTTGGCACTCCACTTTTACGCGGTTATGCTCTAAAGGGTCCCCTTCTTAAACTTTTCCTAAGCCCACCATCAATACCCACCTTTCCACAAAAAAACATAAAATCCGCCGACCATTCCCACATTCAGTGCCAACTATACACGAACGTTTCCCTGCCCTTTTCGTCCGACGCGGCTCACCTTCTTGTGTGTGACGATTCCATCAACTGCTGGAGTTCAACTGTATGTCCGTAAGTGACCGGTCCGAGGGTCAGTGTAGCGCTGTTTTGTTTCGAATCTCACTTAATCGGCGATTTCGCTCTCTGCAGTCACACAGTTACGACAGTATATGAATACGGTGAAATGAAAAGGCACCTCCGTTTGTACTTTTTCAGCCACCTCTGAATGACCCAACGTTTTAACAGCAATGCCATAGACGAGCTCTTACCAGCAAAGCGACCCCTTCATCCGTTCAGGGTGAGGACGCATCTCAGCGCTCGATGTTAAACGCGTTGTGTGGATCCGCTTGTTCCCGTCGCCCGCTTTCCAGGCTGAATTCTCACCGGCAAAAAACTCGGCATTGTGAGCAAAGGCTGCATCTTTTTTCTCGGTTTATATTCTCCAAACAGTTGGGAGAGATCTCCAAAGGTAAGCCCACGTGAATCTTGCTGGGGGCTACAAACAAAAAAAACTTTGCGCGTTGCGTTGCGTTGCGTCGCGACGCGTTTCGCCAGAGCTGATGGCAGCGGTCCTGTCAGGCAGGGCGCTGCGTTACCTGCTGCTTGGAGACACTTTTCTTTTCTTTCACTCTGTCAGCCCTCATCTTACGTCTCTCCCACGGCCGGATGAAGTGGGTCGGCGCTGGATTACTTTGTCGTTTTTCCTGTAGCCCCCGGCAGCGCAGATCATCAACATTGCCACCCAGCTGCGTCCGCCGCGCGGCTTGCTTCCCAAGTTAATGTGAATCCACTCGAAGTGGAATTCGGGGACGTCAGCCGAGCTGAACACTCCACTTATTGAGACTTTGAGTTATGACGTCAGGTCGTCAAAACACTGAATTTCGAGTCGAGTATTAGTTTACGTCAAGCAATTTGCATTCATAAAGCCGAATGCACAACTGCGTCTCATAATTGCAATGCACGTTTAAACGGATTATAATGAAGGAAAGCTTTGCCTACCAGGGAGGGAACTATGAACACACGCATGATCAGCCATGTAAATGTACTCACATGATGCTTCAGAACGCAATAATCCAACGGAAGGACCAAATAAGGACCTATGGCAGGTCGAGGCAGTTCCATGGTCGAATGCTGAACGAACAGACGAAAGGAAACAGTAAGGTGCGAGCGTGTCGACTTTTCAATCTCGAGAGTGCGCACGTTCTCTCCCAGCTCAAGTTTATTCCCATGGGCGTCCTCCCATTGTTTCATTACATCCATACACTCATTGGCTGAACGCATTCTAGCAGCTTTAAAGTAACGGATTGCCGGAGCTTCTCCCTGCAGCACGGGGCACGAAGCAGGAGCCAACATCAAATTGGGCACGAAACACGCACGTGACCAATTGAAAGCAGCCAATCAAATTGAGCCTAATGTGACGTGGAAAAAATAATCGAGGGAGAAAACTGGCAAAAGCCCAAACAGCGGTGTAAGGACAGGTTGATTTCCATTTTTTAAAAGCGTTTAAAAATATCTGTAGCTCGTGCGTATATGTTGATGATCCCTGAACCAGTATAACAATGAAGATTTTGCACAATTTCCTCCGTGTTCGTACTTCCACGATCCAAATATCTGCTCGTAAGGCTGATGAGGTGGATATGTGGGTTAAGAATAATGGATGGATAGCAGGCAGTTTGGGGTGGAGTGGTGGCTCTGAGGCTAAGGATCTGCGCTGGTATCCTGAAGGTTGCCGGTTCGAATCCCCAAAAGAGATCCTACTCTGCTGGGCCCTTGAGCAAGACCCTTAACCTGTAATTGCTCCAGGAGCGCTGTACAATGGCTGACCCTGCGCTCTGACCCCAAGGGGTATGCGAAAACAAACAAATCTCTAATACGAGAAATCGTATAAGACGAAATAAAGAACAAAAAAAAAAGAACAAAAGTTTGGAGTAGGGGTTTAAAGGTTGAGGTTGTGGGCTCAAATCCTACACGTGACACCGTGTGACCCTGAGCAACTCAATTCACTTGGCTGTGCTCCAATTCCAATGTAATTAATTGAATCTCACATGCTGTAAGTCGCCCTGGATAAAGGTAATACTGCATTTATGTGGGGCTTTCTCAATGTATCCGCCACTTCCCCAAAACCTTGCCCGGAATGAGTGACTGCGCCTGCGTGTTTGAGAGTGCCCTACCCTGCCGTATAGTGCCGTCCAGTGGAGAAGCAAGAAACTGCAAAGTGGGAGGGCATGTAATAAGCCGTTCCTTGGGGGTCCCCTTTGAAGTTTTACGCGGGACGGTTTAATGACGAACGAAGGAAGGTTCCGGGCTCGACATAAAGATTACATTACCTGGAGGGGCCCGGGCTGGGGGGATAGTTTACAGGTTCTCCCCGTGGCTCTTTTTTATCTAAATATCCCTAAAATTTACTTGTATGGAGCTACTTTAGAATCACCTAACAAGTGTGGATATAGTGCCATGCATATCTACATATTTATATTCATGTTTGGTTTGGTTAAATTGCTAAATCGCCCCTTGATATCTGTGTGTGTCTGAATGTGTTCACCTTGTGATGGATTTGCTCCTGCCCAGGTGTTGAGCCCAGTGCTTACCCGAGAGAGGCTCCAGCTTCCCTGCAACTCTGCTCTGGATACGCGGCTTTAGAAAATGAAACAATAGACATTAACAATAATAAAGAAATGCAGGTTAGATGGATTGTCGATGTAAAATTGCCCCTAGTGTGTGTGCGCGCGCACGTGCATCGCCCTGCGATGGGCTGGCACCCCGTTGTTCTTACCTAGCACCCAGTGCTTGAGGATGGTCTACAGCTACCCTACGCTCCTGCCCTAGATAAGCAGGCTTCGAAAATGGAAGGATTATATTATATTATAAAGGTCCCAGGGCCCTGAACTGGTCACGTGAGTTCACAATATACTGATATTCGATTGAAGGGTTATCAGAAAAGGGGTGGGCAGCTCTCCAATTATATTAAGGAGAGTCTGTAATTCTGACCTTAATAACAGGGTTAACATGAATGAATGGATGGATATTACTACTACTATTATGGCGAAGTGGGGGTCGGCTTCTGAAATAGGGCACCCCTGCTGCGTGGTGTCCCGTTTCGGTGTGATCCGGTGCAGCCGGGAGGCGCTTCGGCTTCTCGTGATCCCCTAACACACATTCAACGCCCATTCACTAATTTCCTGAACCCTTCCGTTTCTAAACGTCGCTTATCCCAATCAAAGTCGTAAGGTTCAGGGACACACTAACCACACAATCACACGCACGTTTACCGGGCTCGACACCAAGCAGCCTAACGCGCACGTCTCTGTGACATTAGGGGACACAAGGAGCCCGCATCGCGCTCAATTTTTTTATTTAATGTAAACTGTCAACCATCGTTACAGTGCGAAACCTAAACTGAATTCCGGACCAAAGCGGCGTTGTCCTTCCATTTTTATTGTGTGAACGTAATTGTCATTGGGGGGAAAACATCAATAAATTAGGGAAACATCCAAAGCGTTACAAAAGTGTCTTTTAATATATGAGCATTATGCCAACATTTACCAGTCCAGATGTCATCGATTAAAAGGCGTCGCTTTTGGGAAGAATAAATCACTTTCACTGCTTCTCAAGATTGAGCTCAACTCCCCAAACGGTAATATTATTAAGACACTTGCTTACAGTAATATTTATAAATTACAGAACAGAAAAGAGGTGACAGATACTGCCTTTTTGTACACTGCGCCTACAGAGCTGCATGTTTTCATGGTCTTCTCATTTCAGTAATAATAATTGGGTGGCGGAGTGGTAGCGCTGCAGCAAGGAGATCGGGATTCATGTCCGAGGATCTCCCTGTGTGGAGCTTCCATGTTCTCCCCGTCTCCGTGTGGGTTTCTTCCCAAAGTCCAAAGCCATACAAGTTAGGTGGGTTAGCAATGAAGTATCTGCGTGTTCACCAGTGGCGTCGCTCGCTTTAGCACTCATGAAGGGTTTACAGTCGATGAACCGGGTGAGGGGGATGGGAGGTTGGTGGTGTATTTAGGGCTGGGTTCAGGGTTGGTCCTCCTGAAGTTCTCTTGGGATCGACTGTGTGTGTGTGTGTGTGTGTGTGTGAGAGTGGGGGCGCATGTTCACCCAGTGATAGAGTGCCGCCTTGTCCAGCAGTTACTCTTACCTTGCACCCAACGATCACTGGGATAGGCTGCCCTGGATAAGCGGGTTAAGATAGTCATCGGATGGATAATCCAAATAAAATCAGACTTTTTTTCCCCCTGGCTGCTTAGGGGTCAAGGCAACTGCCTTACAGACGCAGCCCCCGGGATCAAATTCCACATCTGGAGAATGCTGGTTCTCCCTGTGTCTTTTTCTCTCAATATACCCAAAGATTTACTTTTCGGCGATTCTAAATTGTCCCCATGAAAGTGACGATATAGTGCCTTGCCTATGTGTATATTTATTGTAATGTTTGGTTTGATTCTTTGGATTGGCGATGCTAAATTGGCCCTTGATGTCTCTGTGTCTTGTGATGGACTCTCTCGGTGTTGTTTATGCTTTGGGTCTGGTGCTTGCCGGGAAAGGCTCCATCTTCCCTCGAACTTTGGATAAGCGGATTTAGAAAATGGATGGATGGATGGATAGTAATACCCACCTGTCCCTTTTTTTGGTTAAGTGAGACTGGAGATGAAAATTTGGCCCTGTGTGTGTGTGCATTGTAATGGGCTAGCATCCCGCCCAGGTGTTGTTCCTGCCTTGCACCCGATGCTTGCTAGAATGGGCTCCCGCTGCCTTGCCCTGGCTAAGCACGTTTTGAAGATGGATGAGATATGATATTATATATGAAATGATAGGGCAGCACAGTGGCGCGGCGGTAGTGCTGCTGCCTCGCAGTTAGGAGACCTGGGTTCACTTCCCGGGTCCACCCTGCGTGGAGTTTGCATGTTCTCCCCGTGTGTGCGTGGGCTTCCTCCCACAATCCAAAGACATGCAGGTTATGTGTATTGGTGATCCTAAATTGTCCCTAGTGTGTGGTGTGTGGGTGTGTGTGCCCTGCGGTGGGCTGGCGCCCTGCTCGGGGTTTGTTTCCTGCCTTGCGCCCTGTGTTGGCTGGGATTGGCTCCAGCAGACCCCCGTGACCCTGTGTTTGGATTCAGCGGGTTGGAAAATGGATGGATGGATGGATAATATAATATACCCATGGCTCTTCTCAAATTATTGGTATTTGATTGAATAACTCTGCCCTGGATAAGCGAGTTAAGAAAATGGATGATTAAGAATAATAACGTGTTTAATGACATCATAATGATAATAATAATAAAAATAACAACAACAACATAGTGCCTTTCCCATGCTAAAAACAATTAAGACACTGTTAAAGCAGAATTTATATTGCCGTTGCTGCACCATCTTCTTTTATTGTAATAACGATAATTCTAAAAATCTTTTTTTTTCTCTCCATACTGTATTCCTTATTAACTTACTTGGGAATAAAAACATATTCTTCCTCAAATCAGCTCCCTTTTGTTAGATTTTCTTTTCTTTTCCTGTTCTTCTCGGTGTCCTCTGCTGTTATTGTCAGAGTCAGAGAGGCTGCAGCATTTTAAAGCTTCCAGGCGGTCCCGATGGTTCGTTTCTTAAGGGGACGTTGATTCATACTGTAAGCAGCGCGGCAAGTGAAGGGAATGCATCGGCGGAGCGGAGAAAATGGAAAGCAAAAATCACTCATCGCAGGAAATGGACTCTTTTCGATTCATTTTCCTAACTTAATTAGAGTAAGTCTTGATGGGAAATTAAGTTCCGGTCAATTTCTAGTTATATAGCCCCTTTCACTCTTCCAAATAAGTTTTTTTTTTTTTTTTTTAATTGGGTTGTGCGATTCCTTATAACCGTTGCTTGACAAAGAACCTTTGGCGAGGGGTTCTCTGCATGTGACATCGGTTCTTTGTGCTTTGATGGGTCCACCCACCCCACCTCTCCCCTCCACTCCATTTTCTAAACCTGCGTTTCCAGAGCGGGGTTTTGACTCGGCAGACATCGAGGGCATGGCAGGAACAACCCCTGGACGGGGCGACAGCCCATCACAGAGAATACAATGGCGTGTGTGGCAAGGAGAGCCGACAGATTTGACACACAGATGTAATAACGAGGCGTTCACATGAAGCACCATTACAAACATCACACTGTAATGTATATAGTGCCTTTCCCAAAGCACGAACCTCGGGGACTGTGACACATTTGACCCCACAGATGTAATAAGGAGGTGCTCAAGCCAAGCACCATTGCAGTGTGACGTTCCATCTGTTGTTTAAGGTTCGAGGCCCGGGCTGTGTTACATTTATTATATTTCACTTATCATCATTAGGTTGCTGATCTTTATGAAGGTATAGCAGGCTACCTAACAGCATACTGACAGATCAAGAAAATCTGCATGAACTTAGCCTTCGTGCAGCCAGAGTCCTTTTAAAATCAGGAGCCCAGTGGCATTTCATAAATATATTATCATATATTTATGGAAAATGTTACAGGTCTAAATAAATAGCGTTTTTTTCTGGTACCGTATCGTCATAGGATGGTTCTTTAAAACTCTTATGGAATCGCTCTGCTTCCAGTTGGCGCCTTTGACTCAATTAATAGGCTGTACATATTTAATTACAGGTAATATAAAAACTGAAATAAGGCACGACATTCCATTTAATAAACCATACCCACAAAACTTCGCACTGCATTTAAAAATAATATTTATATTTCATTGCTTAGCAGACGCTTTTACCCAAAGTGACTTCAATATAATCTAGGAACGTCAGGTTGGGGGGCTATTTTGAAAAGTTGATCACCACAAGTGAGGAGCTATAAAGTGATAATTTAATAACCAATATGACATATATGCATAGCGTGTTAAAAAAATAAATCATTTGACAGACAGAAACAGCCCAAGCACTAAGAAACAAGCACACACGTAGGGTGCCAGGATGTTTTCACACGATGCTTTTTCCGAACCCATTACTCCACTTGTCCTCCACAGTCACGCCACCCGTCCGATTTCCCCAGTGTTGGTGGTCATTTTTTTTCCCCCTCCGGACCCTCCTCTTGTGCTCCCAACTCCCGCAGACGCGCACGTGAGGCGAGCACGGCATAACAATAGTGTGCGCATGCGCTAGTGTGTGAGCCTGGCGCCCTGTCCACTTCAGGTACCCGAGTTGAAAGCGGATCCGTGTGACTCTCCGCCGGATAAGTGGGTCAGAAGTGGGCGGCTGGACGCACATATTCATGTGGTTTTAAGTAAGAAAAGGAAGTATAATAAAAAGATCAGTAAGATCGCACGGACGGAAATCACTGTATTAGAAATATAATAAAAACGGGCTTCCCCTTAAGTGACTTTTCAGCCTTTAGTTCTTCAAATGGAACACCGAGGAGTGAATCGCTTTTGAGGTCATGTAATGTTGATGAATTTTACTGTTTAATAAATATCAGTTTTCAGAAGCTTTAACAAGCTTATATCTTTACAGGAGTATTAGGAAGCCAGAGCCTACCTGCAAGCACTGGGCAAAAGGCAGGAACTGAAGCTCGACGGGAGCGTCCGTCCGCCCATCCATCCATCTTTGAATTCACTTAGTCCAATTTAGGGTCCTCAGAGGAGGGAGCCTATCACAGCAGCACAAATCTGTCAGATTTACTTCTAAAGTCCCCCTAGTATGTGCTTCGTGAAAGGCACTATATAGAGTAAAATAAAGTGGTTAATCGTAATGAATACAGAGGTATACACATCAAGCTCCATTACAATATATCTGCTGTGTAAAATGTGTCAGATTTACCTCTGAAGTCTTCCTAGTATGTTCTTTGTGAAAGGCACTATATAAAATAGTGATTTGTAAAGTTGGATTATACTGTAATGGTGTTGATTTTTCTACATCTTTATTCCAAAAAAGCACCAGCCAGGACTGGAACTTCACCGAGTCAAACCGATGAACAGACCTCAGCTCAGGCAGCCAGGACCCAAACTCAACATACAGGTACCCAGGCCCACTCAGGCCCAAAATGCAGCACAGGCTTATAAAAAACAAAAAAAAGGACAAAATACTCAAAAATGCCCTTCAAGGAAGAGGAAAACCACACACCTCTGGCTTTTAGGACAACACAACCAAGTTTCTTTCTTTATATAAACTGCAAAAACAGCAAGATACAGGAAAACAAGGACAAAAACGAGGCCAAAAGGGGTTTTGTCTTGATGACTAAGGCGGTATACAAACTGAGCCCCATTACAGTATCTGCTTACATCTGCTCTGTAAAACTGGTCAGATCTTCCTTTGAAGTCCTAGTATGGGTTTTGTGAAAGGCACTATATAAAATAAAATGTGATTCAACTTAAATCGTATTTGTAACCCTTAAGACAAATTGCTTTATTGTATATAGCACCTTTTACAAAGCACACGCTAGGAGGACTTCAGGAGTAGATCCGACAGATTTTATACAACAGACGTCCAAAGGAGCACATCAGTCAAGTGCAATTCAGTACAAAGCTACAAATATCAATCAAAGAGTCAAACTTTACTTTATAGCGCACCTTTCTCAAGGCGCATTCTCACGTAAAGCATAAGAATATCACTTTCCACACACTGAACTCTTTCTCCATTATGAAGTCCCCCTAAGTCCACCTCTGGACGGGGTGCCAGTCAGTCTCAGGGCACACTCACTCAAATGATTTGCTAATTCGGCCGACATGCTCGTCTTTATGGAGCGAGACACAGGGAGAACATGCCACCTGGATCTGATGCCACCTGTGATGGAGCTGCGAGGCTGGTGAGCGAACCACTGAGCCACAACGCCAACTGTCACTCCATGCTTACAATCAAATGTAAAAGATAAATCAGCCACGTTGTTGGTGTTCATTTAAACAAGACAAGGGCACCACTGACGGTTTAAATCAGTCTGCAGAATCCGAAGGTAACGTGTCGGCTCTGACACCCCATGCCAGATCCCTCCAGATCTCCTGCCTGCCGTTCGCCTCTTTGCCATTTTTTTCCACAATTCCCCTGCTTATACATCTTTTTTGTTAGAATGAGAAAAGGCCATTCAAAGTTGGTGCATTCATCTCCTGCAAGCTTCCCCTTAGGATATTATTATTTTATTTTATTTTTTTCCCTTCAGAAAAGCCTCGACGCTGATTTGTTGTGACTCCAAGTGGCAAATTACTTAATGTATGCAATACCACTTTTCAGGCTGAAGTGCATTGTGCTGCTTTGTGCTCGGATCCATTCTTTAGGAAATTTGCATTTGTATTTATCATTCCATTTTAAACAGAGCCATTTAAATCACACAGGGCACCGAGTTATTTCTTTTATTACCGCCTGTTATTTACACTAAAGCCTCACACGCAAGTCATTTTTAAAAAGGCACAAGAAGTCGTTAAAGTTCATTGAATAATCAAATTAAATGATTCAATTATGCAGCTTTCCCTTTATTGCTATAATGGCCACACGTGCCGTCACTGGCTGTGCTACCCGAGGTGCCAAGTAACCGAGGAATTCTACTATGTGGGCACCGCTGCCGCCGCGGCACTTTACATTTGTGACTTCTAGACTTCTTGTCAGGTGGCAACAGAAGATCAGCGTCTCGCTTCCCCTGCCAGGCGACTCTTATAGTCGGGTAACGTGTCCGAAGTTAACGAGTCATAAAGAGTTGGGTGGGCCGTCAGAAGAAACGGGAGGACGTCGAAACAGGGCTCACTCGGTCAAACCGGTTATTACTGGATACTTGACAGACACCTTCACCCTGACCATAGAGCCGACTCATTTTCTTCACTTCATCTATTTATGTACTGTAGGGAGGAGGCTGTGGCAGACGCCCGTCCTCTCAATGCTGGGATTCGTATCGAGCACTTTAACAAAAATGCTAAAATCCCGTCACATGGTTCTCATAGCTTAATTTTAGTGCAACTCTGATATTCTGCATATGGATTTAATTATCGTTTTCTTCATCACTCTGCAATGCATACTAACCCCTACTTTCTCTGCTGTTCTTTCTGGTTTTCTGTGCCACCACCACCTGATCAGGGCACCATGCAGTCCCTACATTGATGGATTGAAGGCCAGAGGTCCACATGACCATCATCATCCTCTAATTCTTCCACATGAAGCCTGAAGACAATGAGGACAGATTAAGATCATCGAAGTTAGGGGGCTGGGTGGTCTCGTGGCTTTGGAACCCCTGCAGATGTTATTTTTTTTTGTTTTTTTCTGTCCTCCTGGCCATCAGACCTTACTTTATTCTTTGTTAATGAGCATCACCTAACTTTATTTTTATATTTTTTCTTTTTTCATCTTGTAAAGCACTTTCAGCTAAAAGCATTTGTATGAAAACATGTTGTAGAAATAAATGTTGTTGAGACGAGACACACTGCTCTTCTACCTCAGACTGTTAGGAGCTCAAGGGTTCCCAAGCACATTATAGGATAAGTTTGATATCCTCCCTCCAAGTCAAAGTTATTTCTTTATCAACATGGCAGATGAGCATTGGCCACATGAAATTGTGTTCTAATGTTTAGTGTTTTTTATGGGGTTTTATAATGGAGGACATGGCATATGGAGAAAAAGCTTAAAACTCACCAAACACGTCCTTTCCTCAAGCCAAGATTGTTGTCGAGTACCGATTCATGCCTTGCAAATACACACAGACACATTGTAAAATAATTTATATAAGTAATTTCTAACAAAAAAAACACCAATATTATGAGATTCAGACAGTTTAGAAGAAGACCAGCCGTGCAGGAGAGCTCACCACTTGTCTTCTTCTGCAATAGCCTTTCACTCCACTGGTGGGCAATAAATAGCACCAGGAATATGCAATAACAATGATTATTTCCAGACCCCATTTGTTATAACAAACATGTGTCAGAAACTTAGCAATAAGTTGATATACAAAACATTCCCTCTAAGTTTTTAAGCTTTTAACTCTCCATTTGTTTTCCATGCCCCATAGGCTCCATTGCAAATCTCCTGTGCAGGGCAAAATATATATTTGTTTAATTTATCGAAAATACTTAACTTTATAATGCAGTCTCACACAGCAAATGCACATATACCGTGTTTGTGAAGAAAACAGTTTGAATTTAAAAAAAAAAAAAAAAAAAAAAGAACTCATCCTTTTAGTCCCAAAAACATCCAAAAATGCCCAGTAGAGGGAGATATTACCGTCCAACCAGACCAGGCCTTTCTGGTGACGATGCGCTTCGAAATCGACTCAGACTTGTGTCTTTTGGGTCAGGTTTGCTCACTCTTGTGGCTTCAGACTCTCTCATTTGGTCACCTTTAGTAGGATTTTGATTTCACGTTCTTGGCGACTTTGGCCAATTTTCTGACTTTGTCGTCACTCAGTGCAGTCAGTACAACGAGACTGAAACAAAACCATAGAAGAATAATCCAAAAACAAAGCAACATTACCCTAAATAGATGTTAACAGATATATATTATAAAGTGCCCTTTATGTCTGTTTATTATATTTATATATATATACACATACACACACACACACACACACATTATATATATATATGTGTATACATACATATATACATACATATATATTATATATATTGTGGCAGGACAGTGCAATACCTCTCCCGGACGCTAGATGGCCGCCCCCCTGGGTTGGAGCCTTGCCTCGGATTCCCACAGGGCTCCATGGGACTTGGAGTTGGGTGCAGCCCTGTTGGGTCCCGCCAGGGGGTGCTGTACCTGGGACTGCCGAGCCCGCATGGGCAGCATATTCGTCACACCCGGAAGTGCAGCCGGAACTCGGCGAACAAACACCTGGAGAACTTCAGAGTGAACTATAAAAGGAGTCAGCGACCACCACTCAGAGGCCAGAGTCGGGAGGAGGAGGTCAAAGCTTGCTGAGGAGTGGTGGTGGAAGAAGAGAGTGTTTTGTGGTGATTGCTTGGTGTACTATGTTTGGGATTGTGTTGTGGCTGGAGGGATTATGTGGAAGACATGCCCTCCAGTTGAAGAAAATAGTTTATTTGTTTTGCACATGCCTCCGTGTCAATATAACACCTTTTCTTACAATATATTACAGTATCTATATATATAATTCACTAAGCCGACGACAAGTAGCCACCCATGGAAAGCACGCAAGACAGCCACGCCCACCGTATATAATTCACTAAGCCGTCGACAAGTAGCCACCCATGGAAGTAACGCAAGACAGCCACACCCACCAACTCTAAGACCATTGGATACGACGACATCTCGCAGAGCCATGCCCACCAACTTGGACGCGACGCCTAGGAAAACACGCCATCATTTATGTTCGTTTGAGCTACAGTCCACATGCACCTCTGAGCCGCGTTGACTTTTTGGTTATGATGCACGACCGCGTGCACCATCGCAAACTGTTTTACACGCTACATACAGCAATTCGCATCCGCGACAAACATGCGTCTTCTTAGATGGTCCTGCAGGAGCACGGAAAACGTTTCCCCGCCCACCAACACTCCTTATTCCCCGGCCCACATCCACCCTCGCTCTCTAGGCATTCACACTGCCTGCTCATGTGCCCGGACGCAACAACTTAACGACCACCCCGTAAGTCGATTTTGTCTGTGCTAGGAGTCCACATACACTTCTGAGCCACGTTGACTTTTCATTATTCTTTTCGGTTACGACACCCGACTGCGTCCACCATCGAAAACCATGGGAAAGAAACAACGAAGCCCCACCCAGAAACTCTACCCCTCCTCCCACATGATAGGGAACGCACCTCAAAGCCCTACCCACCAACTCGAACAGCTCATCAAACACATACTCACTCGCTTTGGTCTATGCTGTGGTCCAAATCCAGCTGTGAGCCACGTTGACTGTTCATTTGCCCTCCATGGCTACCACTTCAAATGTTTTTCATGGAAACAACACTTCTTTCAATGTTATACAGATTCCTGCATCAGGTAACTGCACGCGTGCTACACTGAATGGATCAACGTGTGTCTACCCGGCGCAGAGAGGTGTGGGTGAGCCGTTGAACCTCATTTGTGCTGGAAACCGGGGCTTGCAATTGTTCCCCACGAACGAGGAACTCCCAGTAAGTGCGGCTCATACACTCGCACTGATTACATCCCTGCCCTTTGTACACCCCCCCCCCCCCCCCACTACTACCATGGTCGGGTGACTTGGTGGATTATATATAGAAAAGCAGCCAGAACTGCAAAGAACAATGAAAAGTCTATGTGGCGCAGAGGTGCATTTGAGATGTACCAGAGACAAAAGCGAATGAGGCACTGTTTGGAAAATGAACAGTCAAAGTGACTCACAGGTGCATGTAGACTGCAAAGACGAAAACAACTCAGGTGACGAGTTGGGGGTGGGCACATGAGCAGGCAGTGCATACTGAACGAGAAATCATCAGACTAGCATGACAGAGGGGGCAGAATGGGCGTCCTCCCCCTGTCCTCCCGTTCCACCCTCCGCGCCCGAGTGGGAGGAGAAGGCGCGACGGCGGTCCTCCAGTTTTCAGTCACGGACAATTGCATGTTGGTTCGTACCGTGCATTGTTGCAATGTTACTTTTCTTGGTGGTTTATTAAATTACGGATTTTTCAAATGTTATTTTCCCTGTGCTTAAAAATCATTAAAAAAGCGGCCTGATTATGTGGCGTCTGCTATGCCGCGGGTGGGCTAGTATTATATATTAGTCACACTGTATGTATGTGTGTGTGTATCCAGATATGAAAAGCACTATATAACAGATATAAAAGGCACTATATAAGACAAATAAAAGTAAGGCACTATATACACCAGATAGATTGATGCATATACAGTAACAGGCAGACAGGAGGCCACACATCATGACACCCAACAGCAGTGTTGGTCCCAGTTTCAAATCCCACGCCAGGCTGTGGTCTGTGTGGATTTTGCATGTACCCCCCCATGTTTTCTCCATGCACTCTGATGTTGACCCCCACATGCTAAGGACACGTGTCTTTGGCTGTGGTTCCCTGATCGAGCTCTGCCACTGAATGGCGTCCCGGCCACGTTCGATTCCTGCCTCAAGCCCAGAACTGGACTCGTCCCGTTTGATAAGGTTTTTTTTTTTTTTTTACTCCAGTTGCGGTTTGTCATCTTCAAAGGCCGATGCTGTCTGATGGCCTCATTGTCCAAGAACTGTCCCCGAGTCAGGCTGGAGACGGGAGCCCAAAACTTCTTTACGAGAAAATGAAACTAATAAGGAATGGCGGACCCACCATGTCAAGTTACTTGCACAAAATATTATTTCTGGGAATAGTAAGCTTAAGATCATTTTATTAATGGGGGGAGGCCTGTTCCAGTGGTGACGTCCTTATGAACAGGAAGGCAGGGTGGTAAAGGTTTTAACCTGTGGGTTCACGTCCCACCACCGACACTGTGTCACCCTCAGCAGGTCACTTCACCTGCCTGTGCTCCAGTTGGTAAAGCAAAAGAAATGAAACCAAAACGTGCATCAAATGTTGTAAATTGCCAAAGAAATAATAAAGAGCATTGGGGAGGCAGTAGCTGTTGAAAGGCGCTATACAAAGCACATGCTGCTGTTTTGTTTTCCTTGTGTAACAGAAAATGCCGAGGCGGCGTGGAGGTTGGGGTGTTCTCTTATTCTGACAAATGATATTTCAATTTTTTCTGGTTGTATTTTTTTTCCAGGATTTGAAATCTGAGCACATGGAAAAAGTTGCTCTCGGCTCTTAGACATCTGTGTATGAGTAAATCATGACAGGCACACATCCATTAAAATGCTGCAAAATGCACATTCAGTGACTTTGAAGTGCTTAAGCAGAAATCAAGGCGTGAAATGTGTTTACCACACGCAACCGCAGCACAGCTGGTCACCCAAGTCATCTATCCAAAACTGTTATTACTGTAGAATTTAAAATCCTCGGGGCCGCTTAATGTAGGGTCATGGTGGGGGGTTGTGGAGCCTAATCTGGCAGCATATAAAAGCGAAAAGTCCAAACAGCGTCCAGTTTGGAATGGCCGATTTGTTTAATGGGGTTCAAACCCAAGGTGATAAACTTATAGATATGAAAGGCACTATATAATATATAGTGCCTTTCACTTCTATCTATCTAATAGGTAGAGAGATAAAAGAAAAATCCATCCATCATCCAATCTGCTATATCCTAACCACAGGGTCACGGGGGTCTGCTGGAGCCAATCCCAGCCAACACAGGGCGCAAGGCAGGAAACAAACCCCGGGCAGGGTGCCTGCCCACCACAGGGCACACACACACAAAGCACACAATTTAGAATCGCCAATGCACCTAACCTGCATGTCTTTGAACTGTGGGAAGAAACTGGAGTACCCGGAGGAAACCCACGCAGACAGGGGGAGAACATGCAAGAAGCGAGAAGCGAACCCGCTACCCACCATGCCCCTAAACGAAAAATATACTATATAATTCATAGATAGGTAGATGTGAAAGGCAGTGTACAGTGATGTAGATAGATCTTTATTTGTCCCCAGAGGGAAATTTAGCATTTTGGCATTAGATTCGCGCGTTGGCAACACCACCCTCTGCGCCACCCTAGCAGTGTACACTGAATGTATTTACTTGATAGTCTCTTAAAATGACCAAATATGCACATTTACTTTATGTGTGGTTTGACTGCTCTGCTTCCGTAAACTCTCAAAGTCTTCACTGTTCTTCTTTGAGGGGCTTCTCTGCAATTTCCTTCCACATCCCGAAACACATGCAGCTCAACAGGAGCCCCTGAAGTGCAACCAGCAGAAAATTAGAAGCAGCATCGGGCTAAAACTACAAGGAGTGGCACGCCCCCTCAGACCGAGGCAATGGTTCACCTTTCAGCACAATGACGACCCGAGTCATACAGTCAGGACGAGGCTGGAGTGGCTTCAGGACAAATCAGAGAGTCCTTGAGGGGCACAGCCACAGCTACAGCCCAGACCTGAAGATGGCCGGTTACAGACGCTTCCCATCCAATCTAACGGAGCTTGAGAGGATCTGCCAGAAAGAAAAGAATGGGATAAACCGTCCAAATCCAGGTGTGCAAAGCTCTCCACGACTAACTAAGAAGACTGAAAGCTGTAAATCGCTGCTAAAGGGGCTTCTACAAAGTCAGTCAGTCAGTCAGTCAGTCATTGTCCAACCCGCTATATCCAGCCAACACAGGGCGCAAGGCAGGAACAAACCCTGGGCAGGGCGCTAGCCCACCGCAGACACACACACACACACACACACACACGCACACACACGCACACACACGCACACACACACAACCATTTAGGACCGCCAATAGATAGATAGATACTTTATTAATCCCAAAGGGAAATTCACATACTCCAGCAGCAGCATACTGATATTAAATATTAAACTATACACCTAACCTGCATGTCTCTGGACTGCAGGAGGAAACCCACGCAGACACGGGGAGAACATGCAGACTCCACACAGGGAGGACCTGGGAAGTGGACCCGGGTCTCCTAACTGCGAGGCAGCAGCGTTACCCACTGCGCCACTGTGCCGCCCCTTCTACAAAGTATTGAATTGAAGGTCTGAATACTTCTATGAAGGAGAGATTTCAGTTTTTGGTTTCTAAAAAATTTACAAACATGAACTCACTTTGCCATTATGAGTGTAGATTGATGGGCAAAAAAATGGCAAATGTACCCATTTAAAATAAAATGTACAACACAGTAAAGTGTGAAGAAAGGGAAAGGGGCTGAAGCCGCTATATTAGCGTTTTACCATTTTCTGATGTGGGGGTCTTTATAAGTGAGTGATGGAGGGGAAAATGCAGCAGGGTTGTGGTATTACACGAGAGATTTGACAGAGGTGTGGAGAACATGGAGGGCATCAGGCTCGTTTGTGTATTTAATAGCTAAGCTGTCCCAATGTCTCATCTCATGATGCTCTGTGCAAGAGAGGACAGAGCCGACTATACTTCCATAGAAGGCTGGGGTCCTTCAACATCTGTAATAAGATGCTGCAGATGTTCTATCAGACGGATGTGGCGAGCGCCCTCTTCTACGCAGTGGTGTGCTGGGGAGGCAGCATTAAGAAGAGGGACGCCTCACACCTGGACAAACTGGTGAGGAAGGCAGGCTCTATTGTAGGCACGGAGCTGGACAGTTTGACATCCGTGGCAGAGCGACGGGCGCGGAGCAGGCTCCTGTCAATTATGGAGAATCCACTGCATCCACTGAACAGGATCATCTCCAGACAGAGGAGCAGCTTCAGAGACAGACTGCTGTCACCATCCTGCTCCACTGACAGACTGAGGAGATCATTCATACACCACACTATGTGACTCTTCAATTCCACCCGGGGGGGTAAACATTAACATTATACAAAGTTACTGTCTGTCTGTATACCTGCATTGTTATCAGTATGCTGCTGCTAGAGTATGTGAATTTCCCCTTGGGATTAATAAAGTATCTATCTATCTATCTCTCTCTCTATCCAGACACTTCAAAGTTCTCAAGGTTTCTGCTTCAATTCCCCATCTTGGTAGTTCCCAAAGAGTCCTACACCTCTTTGTGTAATGAGCTGCTTCCTGGTTTCAGTCCTAAATGGTCGTCCCCTTAATTTCCGCTGGTGTCCTCAAGTGTGTGATTCACCATTTAGTCGATGGAATTCTATTGGATCTGCTTTATCAGATCTGGTTTAGGTCTCCACATGGCTTCCACAGGTTTTATTCCCCGAGTCTGGCCGAGTAGGACATGTCCTTAACTTCTGGGATGCACCTGATTGCTCACGTCTAAGTAACTTCACTATGGCCTTACACGTTTTTATGTATTTTGTGATATTTGTTGTTCTTGAGTTATTATCTGCCATATTGTTGATGCATTTCCTATCCATTCTCCATTTCCAACCTCTTATCCAGTTGGGGGTGTGAGGGCAGCAATCTAACCGAAGATGCGCCGATCTCGCTTTTCCTTGCCAGTTCTTCCAGAGGTCTATAGAGGCGCTCCCAGGTCAGTTGGAACAATAATAATAATAATAATACTACATTTATATAGCGCCTTTCCCATGCTCAAGGCACTTACAGAATATAAGAAAGAATGGCAGGGTATACAGTATATAGCGTTGTACAAACCAGATAAATAAATAATGAAGATTACGACATTGAATTCAGAGAAAGAAAGCCTAACAGACAACATAATTGATGGTCTCTCACACACATACAGGTTACATGAGCATCTTGACAGAGAAGTAAACGGAGAAGGGTAATAAAGTCAAGTAGAGTGTCCCTTAAGTCTCCCTCCCAATAACACCAGTCTCCAAGGAGGCGTTCAAATCAGATTCCAGCACCACCTGACTTGGCTCCTTTTGACGCGGAGGAGCAGCAGTTCTACTTTGAGCTCCTCAACCCATCTCGAAGGCTGAGCCCAGATGCCCTACGAAGGAAGTTCATTCCTGCCGCTTGTATGCCTCATCCAGTTCTTCCTGTCCTCTCTCTCCTCACCTTGAATGACCGGTTCAGTATTCACCAAACTGCAGATGCTGTCCTGATCTGCTCCTCGATCTCTCGTTCCCTGCTTCCCTCACTTGTGAGCAAAACCCAGAGATGCTTCAACTTTTTCACTCAAGGTAGCACCACACTCGTTAGAAGGTGGCAGGGACTGAAACCAGGAAAGGAAATCAGGTTGGGAAACAAAACAAAATTAGTTAACGGGAGGACAGAGAGATTGAAAAGTGACTGTGCCAAAATTTTAATCAAACGAGTGTCTGGGCTTGCGAGGGTCCTGATAAAAAATTAAGACTGAGGCCTTTAATGACATCTTGGGCACGGCCATCAGCAGTGTGTCTGTCTGCGAAGAGAGTGTTGACCTTGTCGAGAGGTTTACCGACCTCGGCAGTGACATTCATGTCTCTGGTGACTCTTCCTATGAAGTCAGTAGACAGATTGAGAGAGCATTGGGGGGTCATGAGGTCACTGGAAAGGGGGGCGTGGTGCTCCCGATATCTATGCAAAACGACGAAGGTCTTTAGAGACCTGGTGCTTCCTGTGTTGCTATATGGTTGTGAGACATGGACGCTATCCAGTGACCGGAGACAAAGACTGGACTCCTTTGGTTCTGTGCCTCTCCGGAAAATCCTTGGGTACCACTGGTTTGATTTTGTGTTGCTCACAGAGTCCCCAATGAGGCACATGACCTGCATGGTGAGGGAGCGTCAGTTATGGTACTACAGCCATGTGATGCGATACCCTGAGGGTGATCAGGCTCGCAGATTCCTTATTGTTGGGGACCCGAGTGACTGGACCAGACAAAGGGGACGCCCACGTAACACCTCGCTGCGGCAGATAGATGGTCATTTCCGGAGGGTGGGACTGGGCCGTGTGTCATCCAGGATCTTGAGCTGTTTCATCATGTGGTGGGAACGGCAACACGCTGTACCGGTGCAATGCTCCCCAACCTGAGCGGACCTTAAAGTCAAAAGGACACCCCACCAAAACAGAATGAAGAATCACAAGATGAATCAAAGGCAGTTTCCTTGTTTATACAAACATGGGTAACGAGATGAGCGATATACCAGTGTTTAACATGGCAAACAGCTGATATTACACATCGTGCCACGTGATGGCACTCCCCCAGGCAGCCAGTTGGCATCTAGACAACCCGGCAACCAAAAAACAGTGCAGCGTACAACAAACAACAAAATAGCGATGTGCACAAAACTATAATTGAAAGGTTAAACCACAACACTCCCTTATCTGCAGGGGGCACGCCATCCTTTCCAGCTGAGAACCAGAACCTCAGTTTTGGAGGTGCGGATCCTCATCCTGACTGCTTCACAAACAGCTACAAAATCACCTATTGCATATTTCCTGTTGTGTGTATTATTACATTTTATATCTCTTTAAAATGTTCTTTGTGGTCTATCCTGTCATCACTGCTTCTGAACCTTCTCCGGCTAGAAGTGAGCTGAGAAGGCTCGGAAGCAGGAGATCATTCATTTATCGTGGAGTTCAGCGAGTATTGTGTTTTCTGTGATGGATTTTCTGATTTTTTTTTTTATGTATTGTGTTGTTTTTGAAAGATTCTGATTTTTGGAATTTGCGAGTCTTTTTGCTCCTTTATTTTTTGTATTACACTCAATTCTCACAATCCCCAGGGATTACGTTGCCTAGATATGCCTAGATAGGGTTTACGGTCATCCCTCCTCTTGTGGGTATTTTGTCGTATTTTTGCTGTTTTTCTATGTGTTTGGTCAGCTCCCCACTTTGGGGTCTACTCCAGTTGAAGCCAGCAGGTGGTAGTTGGGGCCATGGCCGAGTTCAGGTGACCCTCAACTGGGCCAATCAGACCATAATGAGGGACAGACTTCCTCCATTCCTCATGGCTGAAGTGTAGTTATGCAAATCGATTTGTGATCTTGTGACCCCTCAGACATTCAGGATTCACTACAACCATAAAGGGCTTACAAGCAGGAGAAACGGAGTGCAAAAAGAAAAAAGGGGGGGGGGGGGCGCATCAGGGGAGCTGTACCGTCAGGTCTCTCGAGTGGAGTAAAGCCGACTCGCCGACCCCTCATATCGATAGGAGACCCTGAAGTGTGAATCGGTGCAGTGACATCCTCCGCTTACTCATCCCTGCAGATGTCTGCATGTGTTACATCAAAATAAGAACGGAGTCATCACTGATGTCACAGGCCCACAAGCTTGTTGATGAAATAAAACAGAACGAGATTCAGTGTAGTCCACCTGTCAGGGAACACGAGCCACTCTGTAACCTGCTGTCTGGTGACACAGCCAGGAGACGCGTTTCTGTTCTGGTAGCGCACTGTACATGTGTCTGGGCCTCTCCACATCATTATTACATTCTCCTGCTGTGTGAAGGCGGCCGAGTGTACGGAAAATCAATGAATCAGCTCTGTGGCTGCTCCTTAAAGGAACGGACGGCTCCGAGCGACTGGTTAAGATTCTGCACAAGTAAACAGCAGCTTGTTGAAACTGCGAAGGAGGCGCTTTTACCCTCCAAGTATTCCTTGTACGCAGCGTGATAAACAAAATAAAAAATTGATGTCTTCTTCTGTAAGTCATGTTTGAATAATGACCGACAGGATACGGATGTGGTCCAAACAGAACTATTTATAGGACATACTTGACTATCTATCGGGGGGGATTGGGGTCGGGGTTGGATCAAAGATTGTTTCTTACTGAATGTCAAAAAAAAGCAAAAAAAAAAAAAAAACTTTCGCGAGAAAATGGTGCAGGGTCACAGAGATGCTGGAGCCAATCCCAGCAAGCATTGGGTGCAAGGCAGGAGCAAATCACTGGGAGACAGACACTCACAATGGGGTCAGTCTAGCATCACTGATCCGCCTAAATTTCATGTGGTGACCACAAGGGGGCACCGCTAAGCCTCAACCTCAAAACACAGTAATACCCGACACACTTTTAGGGTAAAATAAATATTTATGCAAAGCACATTTCCAATAATCACCTATCCAATACCAGACGCACAATACACAAAACAAACAAATTCTTCCTCCTTCTGTCCTCCAGATGAATGTTGCCTGTTGCCTGCTGCCTCCCGACTCGGACTCATTGATGTGAAGCAGCAGGCGCCCTTTTGATCTGGACCCGAGACTGCTTCTGGTGCTATGCCGCGTCTTCACATAAAGAAACGACTTTAATTAGTTAAAAAATCAATTAATGAAGTATGAATTATGTCAGCTGCTCAGACACAGAACACACACATCAAGCAATTAATGTATGGAGTTATTTATCATATCTGCTCTACTGAGACAGAACATACACATCACTCAAGTCAGTCAGTCAATCTATGTATTTATTAATTAAAATGTATTTATTATATCATATCCACTGATGCAGATCTTTCCCAATCAGTTAATTACATCGATTAATGAATTATTCATTTACTTATCAGCTTCACTGATGCAGAACATACAAATCATATAACCAATGAAGTCAATCAATAAATTGATTAATTGATTTATTAATTGCATCAGCCTGAATATCACACATACAAAGCAATCAATTGATTGAAATCAATCCGTTTATTCATTTATGAAAATCAGTTCCACTGAAGCACATCTTGCTCATGCAGGGAAGGATCCATTAATCAATAAAAGGTATTTAGTTAGGTTATATTATTGATCGATTTATTGAATCAGCTCCACTGATACAGAACACACAAATCCACCCATCCAATCATTTAACTAATCAATAATAAATACTAATATTAAGTCATTTTCCAACCCCCTATACCGTAACACAGGGTCACGGGGGTCTGCTGGAGCCAATCCCACCCAGCACAGGGCAGAAGGCAGGAACAAATCCCGCCAGCCCACCGCAGGACGGACACACACACACACACGACAATTTACCGGAGCACCTGGAGGAAACCCAGGCAGACACGGGGAGAACAGGCAAACTCCACGCAGAAAGGACCCGGGAAGCGAACCCTGGTCTCCTTACTGCGAGGCAGAAGCGCTACCACTACGCCACCGTGCCGCCCTAAATCAATTACGTAATTCATTTAATTAATTAAATCAGCCTCACTCTGGCAGATCTCGTCCACGATGGGCGGGGCCAGTCAATTGCTTATTTGAAGCGTCAATCAGTAAGCCAACCGCTGGCCTGTCAATCCCAGCTCTCCGAGCTCAGTCGCACGCCGCGTTTCTTATTCAGTTTCTCCAGGATGGCCACAGGCCCGTTTTTTTTTTTTGCCTCTCATTTCATTCATCAGTTCGGTTTCCTCATCCATTTTCCAGTTTTCATTTCTTGATCTGGGGGATGGTCGTTGCCTTCACTCTCCACAGTCCCAGTTTGAACACTTTGTCTGGTCACCTATCTGTGTGGCACCTTTCGTGTTCTCCCTGAGCCCTGTGGATTTCTCTTCAGGTATTTTAGTTTTCCTTACAAATATGTCAGCTTCAATTTAATTGACACAAGCGGTTTGCAGAGGTATGTGTGCCTTGGTTAATATGCTTCTAGAAATGTGAGGGGGGCCCTTTAGGAGAAAATTTGCCAGAAACACGGGGTGAACGGACAGAACCCCCAGTGCTGAGTTTTCTAAATGCCCAATTAAAATGCCCTTCTGGACGCCATTTTCTTTCCCATCAACCTCAATTACGCTGTTCTCCGTGACGCTCTCTTTTTCAGCCCTGATCATCCCAGTCATTACTCCCACGATCAGGACAACTCCTACATCACGGCATTCGGGACCCCCCCGGAGTTTGTAAAGTGAGCCGCACACCAAGGTAATTGAAAGCAGAGGCTGGCAGCGGCGACTCTTGAGCAGCCCCCTCGTTCATGCTGAAATGGGCGACCCGAACGGCAGCCGTGCATCTCCGCGAGGACGCGTCGATTCAGACCTCACATGGTCTGCTGATGGCAGTTGGTGTCCAGAAAGAAAACCGACCCACTTTTTACAACCGGGAATTTCAGTTCACCGGCAGTTACAGTGCAAATATCTGCATCTAGTGCCTTATATAGTGCCTTACACAGAGCACATTCGGGAACAGCGCGGCCTGGCATTGGCACTGCCACAGAGAAAGAGGACAAGACACTTTTTAGAGCTTTGTGCTTCACGTCACCAACACCTACGGCACAGATGTCAGTCTTGGATACCGAATGAACCGGTCAATCTGTTGGTTTAAAAAGTATTTTCATAGCATATCGTGATGGGGATCAATGAATAAATGGGTTGATCAATCAGTCGTATCCGTTACTTCAAATATAACTTAGAACTTATCCCGAGTAGATGAATGTATCACGGAGTTAAACGGTATCTTCATAAAGATGATCAATGAATGAACAAAATAGATACTTTATTAATCCCAAGGGGAAATTCACATTCTCCAGCAGCAGCATACTGATACAAAAACAATATTAAAGATTGATAATAATGCAGGTTAAAACAGACAATAACTTTGTATAATGTTAACGTTTACCCCCGTCCCCCCCGGGTAATTCACAACTCGTCATGAAGGGGATGAACAAATGAATGAGTCCACCTCTCAGTTAGTTAAAAATGTATCTTAGTTTTAGACCTTCTCATGAAAAAATGAATGAATAACCAGTATACAGTTTCTTACGTTCACAGATTATGAAAGGAATGAATGAATTGGCCAGTTAGTTAGTTAAAAAGTATGTTACTTTCGTGGCTTATCATGAAGGAAATACATATATAAAATAAATAAGTAAAAGGGGGGCACTGATACAGCGCGTTGCCGCATCCACCACAAGATCCCAAATTAGCAATAAATCAGTTAAAAAGTCTTTCTTTCAGTTTTTCACGAACAGGATGAGTGAGTGAATGAATAAATCAATGAGTAAATGAGAAAAACAAGCAATTAGTTAAAACGGCAAGTTACTTTCACAGCTTATCATTAAACGGATCAATTAATGGATGATTGAACCTATGAACGAATCAGACTATCAACCAATCAATCTGCAGCCGTGGCGGGGTCGTTAAGATTCACAGCGCTCAATGACGGCGCTTTGCTAGTTATTTTATTACGGGGAACCCATGAATACAACTTGCCTTGACCCGGCACACACGCACACATTCACACACATACAGTTACACCGATAAAGAGGGGAAATTAATCAATAATAAAAAGATTAAGCAAACAAAAAAGGGAAAAACAATTAGAAAACAAACAGCGCGTACACAAAAGCCTTCCCAAATTCCCCGATGGCGACAACACCGACCAAACGAAACACCGGACAATGGGCGATAAACAACACCTACGACAAAGTCCAAACACAGTCTAGTAAAGCAGGTGCAGACCACTACAACCCCCCGTCAACACCCCCCTGAATGAAATGTAAAGTTTTGCCCTACCAGATTCCAGCTGTAGCGTAAAGAGGTGTGCACAAACAAGACGAAATCCCACGGGGACGCAGGCACAGGACAAGCCCAAACATCCAGATAGAAACTGTAATTCGCGGTGGTTGTCGTTGTAGTAATCCAGTAGAGTGTGTGGTGAGTAGTATCAAATACATATCTAAATGATCGCATTCCCTTCAGCGTCTCTTTGGCTCCTTTTTTTTTTTTTTAAAGAGAGCGCCCTTTTCCAAGCACTCTGAAGCTACCCAATGGTGTAATAACACCGGGGCTTCTGGGAGTTGTAGGAAATTGAAGTAGCGCGGCTACAAGTCTCTCAGTTAGTTAACAGGTATTCTACTCTCACAGCTTGTCATTGATGGCGCTCAGTGAATGAACGGATTATGGGTGGATGGATGGACTGGCCAATCAGCTAATTAAACCGCCACTCTCACTCTTTCTCTCAGTTTCTCTTTTCTTTCAGTCGTTCATTCTCTTCTACATTTCTATTCATTTTGTTATTTTTCTTCATACGTTATCCATTCATCCATTTATTCGATTTCCTTTTTTAGTCACATTCCCTTTATGTGAATAAATTTGGCTTTTATTCAGCTTTCATTTATTCATTCCTTTTTCTTTCATTGTTCATACATTTGTTCGAGGTACATTTCCATTCATTCGCTTTCCTAATCTGCTTATTCCAATACAAGATGATGGGACACTGTAGCAATTTTTTTTTTTCAGCGATTGGAAAGATAAATCCATATACGTACATAACATGGAAAAATATGACAAACACAAAGAACACGAGGCACACTGACTATGACCAGGGCTGGATGTGCAGTGTCATGGATGTCAGTGCCAGCACAAGGGCATGGAGTAATGTTCAGGTGTCGGACGGGCATCAGCGTGACATGATGAGGACATATAAAGCTGAACCCTAATTCTTAATAATAATTCTTTGCATTTATATAGCGCTTTTCTCACTACTTAAATCGCTCAGCAATTGTAGGTTAAGGGCCTTGCTTATCTTGATAAGGGCCTTGCTTATCTTGATAAATTTCAGTCAGGTTTTAGAACAAATCACAGCACAGAAACTGCACTCGTTAAAGTAGTAAATGATTTGCGGGTAAATGCAGACAGAGGCCATTTATCTGTTCTCATCCTCTTAGATCTGAGTGCCGCATTTGACACCATTGATCATAATATTCTTAATAATCGCCTTAGTCAATGGGTGGGCCTCTCTGGCAGTGTCTTAAATTGGTTTGAATCCTACCTGGCAGGGAGAAAATTCTTTGTTAGTTGTGGTAATTATAACTCAAAGACACATGATATTCTATATGGTGTTCCACAAGGCTCTATCCTGGGTCCGCTGCTCTTCTCAATCTACATGCTTCCATTAGGTCAGATTATCTCAGGGCACAACGTGAGCTACCACAGCTATGCTGATGACACACAGCTGTATTTATCAATAGCACCTGATGACCCCAAATCTCTTGATTCGCTAACACAATGTCTAACTTGTATCTCAGAATGGATGAATAGTAACTTTCTCAAATTAAATAAAGAAAAAACCGAAATCTTAGTGATTGGCAATAATGGATACAATGAGGCTATTAGAAATAAACTGGATGCATTAGGATTAAAAGTCAAATCGGAGGTAAAAAGCTTAGGGGTAACCGTTGATTGTAATCTGAATTTTAAATCGCATATTAATCAGATCACTAGGACAGCATTTTTTCACCTAAGAAACATAGCAAAAGTTAGACCTCTTATATCATCGAAAGATGCAGAGAAATTAGTTCATGCGTTTGTCTTTAGTCGGCTAGATTACTGTAACGCACTCCTCTCAGGACTACCCAAAAAAGACATCAATCGTTTGCAACTAGTGCAGAATGCAGCTGCTAGAATCCTTACCAGGAAAAGAAAATCCGAACACATTTCTCCAGTTTTGATGTCACTACACTGGTTACCTGTGTCATTCAGAATTGACTTTAAAATTCTGCTTATGGTTTATAAAGCTTTAAATAATCTCGCCCTGTCTTATATATCGGAATGTCTGACACCTTATATTCCAAATCGTAACCTCAGATCCTCAACTGAGTGTCTCCTTAGAATTCCAAGAGCAAAACTTAAAAGAAGTGGTGAGGCGGCCTTCTGCTGTTATGCACCTAAAATCTGGAATAGCCTGCCAGTAGGAATTCGCCAGGCTAATACAGTGGAGCACTTTAAAAAACTACTGAAAACACATTATTTTAACATGGCCTTCTCATAACTTCACTGTAATTTAATCCTGATACTCTGTATATCTAATTCATTATAATAACTATTCATTCAAAATCTGTACTAACCCCTACTCTCTCTTCTGTTTCCTTTTCCGGTGTCCTGTTGGTGGTGGCGTGCGCCACCACCATCTACCCAAAGCACCATGATGTTCCAACAATGATGGATGGATTAAAAGCCAGAAATCTGTATGACCATCAGCATCAAGTGACTCCGTGAAAAACCCGAACTACAAAGAGGACTATTTCATTTATGTTAGGTAGAATGCCCAGAGGGGACTGGGTGGTCTCGTGGCCTGGAACCCCTACAGATTTTATTTTTTTCTCCAGCTTTCTGGAGTTTTTTCTTGTTTTTTCTGTCCACCCTGGCCATCGGACCTTACTCCTTTCTATGTTAATTAATGTTGTCTTATTTTAATTTCTTATTTTGTCTTTTATTTTTCTTCTCTCCATTATGTAAAGCACTTTGAGCTACTTTTTGTATGAAAATGTGCTATAGAAATAAATGTTGTTGTTGTTTATGAGATTCGAACCGGCAACCTTCCGATTGCCAGTGCAGATCCCTAGCCTCAGAGCCACCACTCTGCCTGGCATAGGATGAAGCCTGCAGGTAGTTGTGGACTGGCTGACAAGGAGTGATCCTCTTATGTGTCCTGGAACTTCTTTATGATGATCTTCTGGAGGCCTCACACACATTGCATCACTCACATGACACCCCCCCCCACACACACACACACATATATGTACAGTATGTATACAAGGGTAAGTCAGTAGTAAGATTTCTTTTTGGCAGGGGTTGTGAAACCTGCTGAAATTCACTGAAGGGTGAAAGCCTCCTGAAACTGGAGCATTGGGAGAACATGCAACTAACACTGGGAACTGAACTCGGAAGTCTCTGGAGATGTCAGGCAGCAGTGGTAACCAGTGCATAGCACAACACTGCTAAGACCACTTAATCCATCTCAGGTGTGTAGGTGGCCAAAGGCTATCATGGCAACATCTGGGCAAGGCATGAACCAGTCCACCACAGGGCCAGTCAGATACTACCCATCGTCACAAACTGTCTTTCATTTATGAAGATGTGGCAACAGGGCGCGCATGCAAACTCCACTCTAGACAACAGCAGGGGGTGCCAGCTCTTCAAACCCGGGACACTGGGGCCAGAAGGTAGAAGCGCTAACCAGCCACTCCCCTGGGCACCATCAACAAATACTAAACTAGGGCTGGAAAGGAACAGAAACGCAAGCGACATCCAAACGTGGGCCACAGCATCGATTTGATTAAAGCTCCTGTCTATTTCTGGCTCTAAGCGACTCCCCGCAGAGCAGGACGTTTTTCTTTCCTTTTTGTATTTTCATGTTTCCTTTCAAATTTCCCTCTTTTTGTGCGCCGGCATGCATGTAATTATTGCCTTTTGTGTAAAAGCGTAGCTTGAGCCTTCCATTACAGTTCTAAATTTACTCACAATCCCCTTGGTGGCCCCTCTGCATCTGCCTGTGTATCTCAAACAGTAAATTATTAACTCGTTATGAATTTTCATTCTTTCAAATAGATGATCCTCAACAAATGTGTATGAAAATGCAGATTTCTTTCTTTCCATTGTCTGCAATGTTTATGCATCTTATCAAAAATCTGCTCTCCTCCTCTGAGTGCCATCAACCCATAGTTTAGATTATTGGATTTCTGGAAATAAATCCCATCCATGGATACATTTGTGAACCCACTTATTCGCTTCAGGGTCCTGGGGCAGTGTCAGCCCTCATCTTTAATTCACTGTGCGAATCCTTGGGAAACACCAGGCTCTGCAGGAGACAGAATGGGATTAGGACGTCAGGAGGGCCGAGGTGCGATCTGAGAGAGGACAATGTCTTTATTATGTTAGGCCACACCTACTGCAGCTGCTTTACCTGATTAACATCAGGCCACACCTCTCTGCACAAGGTTTGTTGCATTAGGCCACACCTACTACAGCTTCCACACTTGATTAACAGCAGACCACGCCCCTCTGTTCAATGTGTATTGGTTCAGGCCACGCCTACTGCAGCTGCCATACCTGATTAACATCAGGCCACACCTCTCTGCACAAGGTTTGTTGCTTCAGGCCACGCCTACTGCAGCTGCTATACCTGATTAACATGAGGCCACACACCTCTGCTCAAGGTTTGTCACATTAGACCATACTACTACAGCTGCCATACTTGATTAACATCAGGCCACACCCCTCTGCTCAATGTTTATTGCTTCAGGCCACGCCTACTGCGGCTGCCAACTTGATTAACATCAGGCCACGCCCCTCTCCACAATGTTTGTTGCATTAAGCCACACCTTCTGCAGCTGCCATTCTTGATTAACATCAGGCCATGAGCCCCTCTGCCCAAGGCAGGATGTCTGGGCTCGCACCCACTACAGCTGCATTACCTGCTCATGACATTAGGCCACTCTCTTCTCCAGTTGTCATTCTGCTTTGACATCAGGCCATGTCCCCTCCTCATAAAGTCTACTAGAATTGGCCACACCCCCATCCACTGCTTATGCCATCAGGTCACACCCATTTTCATACACTTTCCTCGGAAGCACTCATACCTACATTGACATCAAGCCATGCCTCTCCACACGAGGCATTATGTCTCATCATTTGCATCCAATCCACTGCTTATAACAATAGGACACGCCCATCTCCACACACCTCCTCACATTTGGTCACTCCCCTCAGGGTCTACCACTCTTTCAGTCATTTATGACTTTAGGCCAACAAATCAAGTAACAGCTGCCATACTGTATACTGACATTAGGCCACGCCCATTTTCACACAGCTCATGACATTAGGCCACTCCCTTGTCCAGTTGTAATCCTGCTTTGACATCAGGACTTGACCCTCCTCATAAAGAATGTTAGAACTGGCCACACCCCCATCCACTGTTCTGCTTTTAGCATCAAGCGTTGGCACTCTTTCTACTGTTTATGACTTCAGGCCAGCATACCCAGTTGGAGCTCTCATACTGTCTGTGACATTAGGCCACACCCACTGCAGCTCCATTACCTGCTCATGACATCAGGCCACGCCTACCGTCATACACTATCTTCTGCAGCTGCCAAACATCTTTGGCTTTTGGCCCCACCCCTTCAAGTAAGGCTGACTACTTTAGGCCACACCCTCTGCAGCTGATCCTGCTGCTTATGACAACAGGACACACCCATCTCCACCTGCCTCATGACATTAGGCCACTCCCCTCTGCAGTTTTAACATCAGACTCATGTATGACTTTACACCAGCTGCCACGCATTGTCTGCTGCCTCACCATGATGGTCACTGCTGGACAGAAGGCCCTTTAAATACATAAGATGTTGCAGTGCCAGTTGATCACTCAGGCAACATGCTAGGCACACAAAGTGCGTCTCAGATAGGACATTCTGAAAGTTCAAAATAATTGGGCTGAGTTTCAAGATGCGTCCTCAGTGACAAGCTCACCGTAATACATTCAACTTGGCAAAGATTGTGACGCCTACTGTGTGTGAGCATGTGTGTGCGTGTGTGTGTGTGTGTGTGTGCGCGCAGTTGACCCGGTCATGCATGTTAACTCTGGGGTCTGCTCGACACTGACCACCACATATGGTGTCACCCCAGCTTCACGACCAACGACCTAAAACCAGGGAGGTGAATTTCAGTTTCTGAAAAGTCTTCTTACGTCTCTGTATTTGGATTAAACGGCTGCGCTGCTAAGAGTTCCGTGAACTTGAGACTCTGAGAATTACACAAATCAAAAAGGCTAACAGATGGACCAAAAAACCAACTTAAGAACTTACGAATTTTACCAGGGACATTCAGGCTGGTGATGCTCACTCAAAGCTGCTGCTAACTTCCTCTTCAGAGTTTTAGTGCCAAATGTGATGCCAACATTCTGAAAATGATTTTATGCACTCTTAAGAATGATTGAAAAGTGCTGGCAGCCTGTCCATAGCTGGAAACGACTCGGGCCACCCTGACTGTGAACTTGTTAAAAAGGGTTTGATAAAGTAAAAAAATGAAGTTGGCACAGTGGCAGGGTAGATCGGGCTGCTGCCCCTCAGAGCCCTAGGAGACTGAACTGAAATCCCAGCCCAGGCTCTCTTTATGAGGATTTTGTACATTGTCCTCATGGAAGGTTTCACCCCACAGGGCTGAGAGGTGGCTCTGTGGTTAAGGATCTGCGCTGGCATCTGGAAGGCTGTGGGTTCAAATCCCATTACTGGCAGAAGGGATTTTACTCTGTTGGGCCTTTGGGCAAAACCCTTAACCTGAAAACCGTTCTAGGGGTGCTTTACAATGGCTGGCCCTGCATATCAAATCAGAAAATAAAAAATATGAAATCCTTTAACTGATTCAGGGTTCTAAATTGGCAGCATGCTGTGTGATGAACTGACATCAACCACATCTCGATTAAATTAAAATGGCATCATTGTCCAATCTGCTTAATCCAGATCAGGGTCGCATGGGGGTCTAGCATGGGGCGCAAGGTAGGAACAAATCCTGGACATGGCACCAGTCCATTGCAGGGTGAACACACACACACACACACACACACACACACAAGGTCCAATTAACCTAACGTGCATGTCTTTGGACCCGGTGGAAACCCACACAAACACATGAAGAACATGCAAACTCCACATGGGGAGGACCCGGGACATGAATCCCTGGTCTCTTCTCTGCCAGGCAGCAGCGGTACCATTGTGCCACTGTGCTGCCCCAAATACAAAAGGTAAAAAAGTTAAATATGAATGAAAAATAAGCTCTTGTTTGTACAAAATAAGACAATTTGTCATATTATGTCATTACCTGAAACTGCTTCTCCTGGTGAGGGTCATGGTGACAGCAGGCCAAGCAGGTCAGCTCAGACTTCAGACTCAGACATTGCAGGTCATTTATTAAGTAATAATGGATGCAATTTTTACGTGCAGGATAGATAGATAGATAGATAGATAGATAGATAGATAGATAGATAGATAGATAGATAGATAGATAGATAGATGCACTATATAATAGATAGATAGATAGATAGATAGATAGATAGATAGATAGATAGATAGATAGATGCACTATATAATAGATAGATAGATAGATAGATAGATAGATAGATAGATAGATAGATAGATAGATAGATAGATAGATAGATAGATAGATAGATAGATGCACTATAAGATAGATAGATAGATAGATAGATGCACTATATAATAGATAGATAGATAGATAGATAGATAGATAGATAGATAGATAGATAGATAGATAGATAGATAGATAGATAGATAGATAGATGCACTATATAACAGATAGATAGATAGAGGCACTATATAATGGATAGATAGATAGATAGATAGATAGATAGATAGATAGATAGATAGATAGATAGATAGATAGATAGATAGATAGATGCACTATATAATAGATAGATAGATAGAGGCACTATATAATGGATAGATAGATAGATAGATAGATAGATAGATAGATAGATAGATAGATAGATAGATAGATAGATAGATAGATAGATAGATAGATAGATAGATAGATAGAGGCACTATATAATAGATAGACAGACAGATAGATAGATAGATAGATAGATAGATAGATAGATAGATAGATAGATAGATAGATAGATAGAGGCACTATATAATAGATAGACAGACAGATAGATAGATAGATAGATAGATAGATAGATAGATAGATAGATAGATAGATAGATAGATAGATAGATAGATAGATAGATAGATAGATAGAGGCACTATATAATAGATAGACAGATAGATAGATAGATGTTTCCGACAATAGCGTTCACACAAATGAGAAATGATTTCTCTCGCGAGATTTCACTTTCACCAAACAACAAATCTTTTAATTCTCGCGGATACGCCTCTTCATTGGGAAGAAACACTCCTTTTCCTTTTCCCTGATGGTAACACGAATTAGACGATCTACAAGTCTCCGACTTAAAGTTGAAATCTGAACAATATATTCGATCTCGTTTCCCTGTTCCATTATTTCACCGAGTAATAATTTCCGTTTGTTTGCACTAATGCGATCTTTACTATCCTTTTTTGAGACTTTTCGAAATTTCGTACTTCCATTATCTCTAACCTGCTCTGCATGTGTACCGCGCCAACGTTTTTGAATTCTTTATGACGTTCTGCTTTGTCATCTACTCTTTTGTTTTATTTCTGGCCCCAGGTGTTGGTTAAATCTCTTGGCACCAAGTCTCATCTCGCGGGACGTATAAGTGTCTCTCCGAGAAAATCCCGTCTCGTCTCCTTCCAACCTTCCAAGATTTTTTTATATAATAGAGAGACATTTTTATGAATATCCATATAACGTGTTACATTTTGGGGGGTAAACTCCGCCAATGCTTCAACACAGTACAATTTGTTGCAAGTAAAGGGGTCTGCATGCTTTCTGCATCCACTGTGTTTTGGTATACGACTCGTGTTATTATCTATTTATTCAATCAAATCATTAATTATTGGGTAACGCACAGTGTTAACAATGGCCCACCTTTGAAGCCCCCGCTGCCCTTTCCTCTCATTTGTCTCCTCTCTGCCTCGTGCTAAAGGCCGCTTAGCTGGAAGTCGAGGCCTGCATTTTGATTGGCATCCCATGTTATTAAAACTGCAGGTTGTTCTCCATGATTAAGCGGGAATGAACAACCAAGTACAGGGTCCCCAGCAGAGAAGATTTATTTTGGCTTTATAAGGACGGCTTTTTTTTTCTTCTTTTTATGCAACACATCACACAGGGAGCAGCAGGAATCGGAGTTCAAATGTTCAGCTTGCCTCCCGACTATGAACTCGAAGCCCAGAGAAGGCCGGGTGCCCCCGCATTCATTAGAAGCAGGCAGGCGGCGAGGGCGGCATCGTGGTTTATGACATCACCCACTGTGCAGAATAATGACCGATGCCACCGGACGGCTGTTTGATGGCACCTTTCTCTGCGGAGTGGCGGTGGGTTTAATGAGGTGGCTTAGGGCACAAATTGGCTTCTCTGCTGGTTTTTCTGATGACTTCAAAGAAGTGCGTTTCGACAACTGAGTACACCCAGATGAAAGGGCAGATGAGGCTTTGAAATCGCTGGCGCATCCGCGCTGTGGAAGAGAAGCGTTTGTCTCTTTTTACCTTTACAGGATGAAGAAGGAAAAAAAAAAAAAGAAAAGAAAAACATATCTGCTTCTTAGCTAAAGGAGACAAAACGACTCCAAATACCATCAAACAACTGGGAGCAACAAGTTGGTGATCTTCAGTTGTGACAGCGTCCAAAACTGATTGGCCTTTTAAAAAAAGAGGAGAAGCAGGAAGGTGGTGTAGCACGGTAGTAGAGGTGCCACCAAGCTCTTTGACCCTTCTGATGCCCATCCAGGTTGGCACTAATGCCTTTTGGGTGCCATGTGGGTTTTCTCTGAAAGAGGAAGTGCTGCTGTGAGGCACTGAGCCCAACGCCAATGTCATGACTGTATGTGATGGCTGTTAGGGTTCTACAGGTCGTTAACAGAGTTCATATTGCAAAGTTGAGGAAGTTCTGTTAAGATCTGGCAACAGAGAAAGACAATGAGAAAGATGGACAATCGGGTAGTTAATTTCCCCTTGGGATTAATAAAGTATCTATCTATCTATCTATCTATCTATCTATCTATCTATCTATCTATCTATCTATCTATCTATCTATCTATCTATCTATCTATCTATCTATCTATCTATCTATCTATCTATCTATCTATCTATCTATCTATCTATCTGCAGGGAGAAAAGATCATGGAGGATAGAAACTAACATTCTGATTGGATGAGAATGGTCAGTTGGAAGAATATTAATTCCTTACAACATTTTAGAACATTAGAACAATCTAAACAAGAACTGGCTACTTCAGCCCAACAAAGCTAAACAGTCCTATCCACTTAAAGAACACCAAGTTGAGTTTTGAAGGTCCCCAAAGTCCTACTGTCCACTACACTACTTGGTCACTTATTTCAGGTGTCTGTTGTTCCCTTCCTAATGTTTGTGTGAAATTTACTCTTAGCAGAACAGAGACTTGTGGATTCCATGGTCACCAATGTCTTGTTTAGATATGGTACCTAGACTAAGAAATGAAACAAGAAAACACAAAGGTTTGGGGGACCAGAGGTTATTTAGCAGATTGAGATGTTAAAACAGAAGTTGAGATTTTGGTGAAGTCCCTAAAGTCCTACTGTCTACCACGCTACTCGGTAGCATATTGCACGTGTCTACTACAGTTCTCTGTGTAAAGGAAACGTTTCTAATGTTAGTGCGAAATTTACCCTTTCCAACTGTGTCCCTGTCTTCTTGATGAACTCATTTTAAAATAACCAATTCCCTTCATAATGTGAAATTTACCCTTAGCAGAACAGAGACTTGTGGATTCCATGGTCACCAATGCCAGGCTTAGATATGGTACCTAGACTAAGAAATGAAACAAAAAAACACTTTGGGGGACCAGAGGTGACTGCTGTTTATTTAGCAGAATGAGATGTTAAAACAGAAGTTGGGATTTTGGTGACTCCTCGTATCTTATTCAGATGGGAGTCTACGGTTAACTGACTCTGTTTTGTTGGAGGTGGTTCTTATCAGGTGCAGGCAGCAAGGCAGACTCGTTCCCCGTAGGTGTGGGACTCTGCCAGGCCTGCCCTTTGTCACCGTCCCTGTGCATAATTTTTATGGACAGAATTTCTAGGTGTAGGATGACCTGTTTCGATGGCCTCAAGATTCCACTTCTGCTTTTTGCGAATGATGTGGTCCTGTTGGCTTCATCACGTGGTGGCCTCAAGAGCGCACTGGTTGAGGCTGAATGTGAAGTGCTCTGGATGAGGATCAGCACCTCCGAGTCTAAGGTCATGGTGCCCTCTCCAGGTTTGACATGAGGTGCTGCCTCAAGCGGAGCAGTTTTAGATTCTTGGGGTCTTCTACATGAGGGAGGGAAGATAGCAGTGAGGGATCGGAAAGGTGTCTGCAGTGATGTGGATGTTGTATCAGTCAGTTGTGGTGAAGAGGGAGCTGTCGATTTACTGGTCGATCTACATTGCTATCCTCAGCTATGGTCACAAGCTGTGAGTAGTGATCAGAAGAACCAGAGTGGCAGAAATGAGTTTCCTTCACAGGGTGTCTGGGCTCAGCATTAGAGATGGGGTGAGAAGCACAGACATTCAGAAGGAGCACAAAGTAGAGCCGCTGATTCTCCCCATTTAAAGGAGCCTACTGAGGTGGTTCGATATTTGATTAGGACACCACTGTTCAGAAGTGTTTCAGGCATGTCCGACCAGGAAGAGACCTTGGGCAGACCTAGGAAACACAGGTGAGATAAGATACTGGCTTGAAACATTTAAAATGAGATTTAACTACTCAAAGACAAATAATCTCCTCAGACAAGCCATCATGAATAGTCATTTGTGGAGCAGCCGTTTAGGATCAGCAAGACGGAGATGGATGGCGTATTACAGAATGCACTTGACCAGTTTAAACATCTCAACAGCACAGAGAAGAGCCAGTTGATGTTCGTGGGGTGCAAGTCACAAGTGCATCTCAGGGCCGGAAAACTCAGAGTCAGCATGGAAATCATAGCTCAGGGTATTCGAATGAGATGCCACAATGAGCAACTCGAAATCAAAGCCTCGGAAATGCCAGACGCCACACAGCCACATGCAAGAAGATTATTTATCATGGCCTTGTGTGGAATTGTGTGCGCCACAGGAGCAAAGTCCTTCTGCTGCTCTGCTTCTCGACAATGGCTGCCTCAATACACTGACTTTATAACGTTCTATCTATCTGCATATCTACATACTATATGGTGCCTTTCACATCCATCAATCTGCACATCACATAAAACATTTTTACATCTATCTGTTCTTTCCATTATAAAGTGCCTTTAACATCCAACAATATATTTATATCTGTACTACATATGTAACTTATTAGCTGTCTTTCCTGAATAGCATGTTACTCTCTATTATACAGTGTCTTTCATATTAATTTATATATCTATCTCAGCACTATAGAGCACCATTTATCACCAATTTATCTTTTCTAAATAGCTCATTCCATTCGAATTAGTGTGGTGCTGAGGTGTCGCCCATTGAGCAGATGTGCTTGGGTCCTAACTTGGGATCCTGAGGTGGTTTGTCATGTGGTGGGTGCAGTAACACGTTGTATCAGTGCATGCTCACAACCTCGCTCTCTTTCTCCCTTTTACTATCTACCGTATTTACTCGTGTACCACACTCCCTCGTGTAAGACGCGCACCCTAATTTTTACAAAGAAAATCACAAAAAAAATTTTCCCCGTGTACGACATGTGTTGTGATTGTACTTAAAGAGTTTAGGGCACGTTTTCCGTGAAATGCCCTTCTGTTTTTGTTGCATGACGAAGAGCGAGAAAGGGAGAGAGCACGCGCGAGCGAGCAAGAGAGAGAGAGAGAGAGAGTGCACAAGAGCGAGAGAGAGAGAGAGAGAGAGCGCATGCGAACAAGCGAGAGAGAGAGAGAGCGCGAGCGAACGAGCAAGAGAGAGAGAGAGAGGGAGAGAGTGCATGCGAATGAGTGAGCAAGAGAGAGAGAGAGCGCACGCGCATGAGCGAGAGAGAGCGCGCGCGAGCGAGCACGAGAGAGAAAGAGAGAGAAAGAGAGAGAAAGCGCGAGCGAATGAGCAAGAGATAGAGAGAGAGAGAGTGTGCGCGAGCGAGCGAGCAAGAGAGAGAGAGAGTGCCCATGAGCGAGAGAGAGAGAGCACACGCGAACGAAGAGAGAGAGAGAGAAAGTGCGAGCGAATGAGCAAGAGAGAGAGAGAGGGAGAGTGTGCGCGAGTGAGCAAGAGAGAGAGAGAGTGCCCATGAGCGAGAGAGAGAGAGCACACGCGAACGAGGAAGAGAGAGAGAGAGCGCACACGAACGAGCAAGAGAGAGAGAGAGGGAGAGAGTGCATGCGAGCGAGTGAGCAAGAGAGAGAGAGAGCGCGCATGAGCGAGAGAGAGAGCGCACGTGAACGAGAGAGAGAGAGAGAGAGAGAGAGAGAGAGAGGGAGAGAGTGCGCGCGAGCGAGCAAACGAGAGAGAGCCCAAGCAGAAGAAGTAAACATTACAGAAAACAATTTCCTCATGTATGACGCGCACCTGATTTTCTAATGCTAATTTTCAGGAAAAAATGTGCGCGTGGTACACAGGTAAATACGGTATTATAAATTGCCTTTCATATACATCTTGTGATGGATGGCTGAAACTCGCAGGACGTTAGATGGTGACTTCCCTGCAGTTTAGCGGTGCCCCAGATTCCCACAGGGCACTATGGGAGATGGAGTTCGGCTTCATAGCCCTGCTGGGTACTGTGGGTGCCACCAGGGGACGCTGCAGGGAGACATGGGGACTTCTGTTTCCCTTATAGCCCGGAAGTACTCCCAAGTCATGGGGACGGAAGGCCAGAAGTAGTTCCAGGCTGAAGAAAATACAAGTCCCCATCTGACCCGGAAGTGCTGGTGAATCACATGGGTGGAAGGACAGAAGCACTTCCGGGTCAAGGACTATATAAAGGACTAGTGGAGACCCAGCAAGAGAGCCGGAGTTGGGAGGGAATGTGATGGAGCTGCTGGGAGGAGAAAATTGTTATAATGATTGTATTGTTATTATAGTTATTGCCTGTTTGTTGTGGTGGAGTTGCTTTGGGGCACTATTGAGAAGACAGTAAAAAATATTCTTAGCACTTTTAACCCGTGTCCAGTGTGGTTATCTGTTGGGGAAAAGGTGAGCAATAGTGCCACCTAGTGTCCACGATCACTATATATTTATCTCTGCTTTATATACTGACATTTATTATTTATTTATCTTTTGTAAATAGCTCCTTTCATATCTATTATATTGTGTCTTTCATATCTGTATTTAATATAAAGTCATTATTTATTAATTTATATCTCTATCTCTGCATTATATAGGGTGTCACACACGTGCACATGGGAGGCAGCTAAAGGGCTGGAGTGAGTGCAGTTCTGAATCATACCGGGATGTGGCAGAGTGCACCGACTCTTTTTCTCCCTTTTCTGCAGACCATTCACGGGAGATCTCACCTGGCCATCTTGACGTCACTTCCGGGTCCAAGCCTATGGAGGAAGACCTTGCCGGCTCCGGCCCCTTTGATGTCACGTCCAGGCTCGCACCTATGGCTGAAGACCCTTGTGAGCCCGAGCCCTTTGACCTCACTTCCTGTCTTCCCCTTTAAAAGCCTCCACCTTTCCCCTAATCCCTCAGTTTGGTTTTGTGCACATCAGTGCTGTATTCATTTTTGGACTTTGCAGCCAGGATACCAATTATACGGGTGGCAGCCCCAAACCTTGCTATGACTCTGTGTGGAGTTTGTGACAAGGGACATTTATTATTTATTTTTCTAAATAGCTCCTTTACAATTGTATAGTGTCTTTCATATACATATATCTACAGGGTGGTCCAGATCTAATTATGCAATTTTCATTACGCTATAACTTATTAAGTTTATTACATAGAGAATTCACAAAAAATTATTTTTGTTGCTGAGAGATGGCAGCACCTGCCCTGCATTCATTTATTGCAAGATATTTCGAACAATTCTTTGGTCTTGCATTGTTTTCCTGCATTACATTAAAAGTTGCATAGTTAGATCTGGACCACCCTATATATTATAAATTGCATTTCATCTAAATCTCTCTCTCTATAAATATAGATATATACACTGTATATATCTGCAGTATATAGCACCATTTATGATCTATTTATCTTTTTATCATACAGTGCCTTCCATATCTATCTATCTATCTATCTATCTATCTATCTATCTATCTATCTATCTATCTATCTATCTATCTATCTATCTATCTATCTACATACATAACATAGTGACCTTTATTATTTATTTATCTTTGACAATCAGTGGGGGGTATCAATAAATGGGAATTCATCAAGCTCTGTGGCGGTATACACACAGTCTGGACTGTGAGCTCCAGGCATTGATGTGCTTCTTGTAATGATGCAGGTGTTCCAATATCAGAGACATTTTCAGGATGTCTCATTATTGTTTGGCTACTAATTAAGGAAAAAGAGACAAGTAAGGGGCCTGAGTCAAGTTAATTAAAACTAAAGCAAAAGAAGTTAATTAGCAATAAAAACGGCTCACTAATGAAGACGATGGTTAGAATGAAAACATGCAGCCACTGCGGCCCTTGAGGACCGGAGTCCGACACCTGTGCTTTAGAGACAGAGGGTCTGCAGTTTACAATGCCAGTGGGCGACTCTTTTATTATTCACTTTGAGTGGCATCTATAGGTTGGACTGCTGGACACTTGACAATGAGTATCTTATAAATCTATAAAGCCACACATAGCGCGTCAGTGGGTCGCCCTCCGGGTTCCTCCCAGGTATGTAATTCCACTGCAGGCCGAGAGAGGGCACTGTCTCTAACTATATCATTCTCCTTTGCCTCTACAATGCCAACAAAGCATCCAGTGAGGGCAACTGACTCCGCCCCTTCCTGCCCCAGGACCATAGAAGCCCAGGCACCCAGAAGGAGGCATCACTTATTGACGGGAAACTTGAAGAGATGGAGCTCCCCAACTAAAGTGATCCAAGATGCCTTTAGAGCACGGGTGTCAAACTCCGGGACTGGAGGGTCGCAGTGGCTGCAGGTTTTCATTCTAACCTTTTCCTAATCAGTGAGTAGTTTTCACTGCTAATTAACTCCTTTTCCCTTCATTTCAATAGCCCCGTTTTTAATGGATTCAGTCCTCTGAATTGATTTGTTTCTTCATTAAATGGCAGCCAAATAAAAATGAGACGTGAAACGAGCCAACAGATGACCAGCTAAACTGGGATTTCCAACTCCAACCAATTTCACTCCAAACAGTCTCTTAATGAGAAGCCGATTCTCGCTGTTAATTAAGCCCGTTATTTAATTCAGTGGCTTGTTGCTGCTCTCATTCTGCCACAGCAGATATTTCCAAATTTGTCGATTTTTCTGTTTTTTCTAAGAACATCGTCAAAATGTTTTGGTGACCTGAGAGATCAACCTTACTGAGACCTTCACCTTTCTTTATTTTCAGATATTGTGTGACGGGCACAGGTGAGCTGGTCATATGGTGGCTTGTTTTGTGTCTCATTATTGTTTGGCTAATAATTAAGGAAAAAGAGACAAGTAAGGGGCCTGAGTCAAATTAATTAAAACTAAAGCATAAGAAGTTAATTAGCAATAAAAATGGCTCACTAATGAAGAAGATGGTTAGAATGAAAACCTGCAGCCACTGCAGCCCTCGAGGACTGGAGTTCGACACCTGTGCTTTAGAGACAGAAGGTCTGCAGTTTACAATGCCAGTGGGCGACTCTTTTGTTATCGTGCCACAGTGTAATATATTTGGTCAAACTTTGGAAGTAAACAGGGATGGCCGGGTTGGATCCCCAGCATTTATCTTGTCTTTCAATTTGTTATTCCCTCAGACGACCTCACTGGATATTTAGGCACAACAACAAGCAGGATATGGTGCTGCAGGAGATGTAAAGAAGAAGACAGGGTGGCTGTCCACATTCAGTGAAGTGCCAGGCACGAAACCTCCAAGGACTGGCATGCCATGACCCCCAAGATTAAACATAATAAATTACAACGGATGCCTGTGTTCTCTGAATATACAGACCCCCTCCAGGGAGGGATGCGTGTCCATCTCTAAAGGGGCTTGACATGCATTGCCATTCACCCAAAAGACTCTGCCTGCCTCCCTCTCAGACGGCCCCCTCGACACACTTCAGTGTGACAAGGACACAGCTGACAAAAGAGGAGAGTGGCACACCTTCTGGGAAAGGAATTCTTCTTCTTTTTTCTTTCTTTTATTCACACTAAAGCTTGGAGCCCAGGGAGATCGTAACATTTTCCTACAGCAGACCTTTCATTGAGAGTTCACGAAAAGGCGTGCTGCTCCATCAGGTGGCTTTGCTGGAAACCGGTGTCATGTCGGGTCACATCATCGTCTGATGAAGGGATTGTTAAACTGGAAAAGGGCGGCTCCATGGGAGACTTCAGAGTGAGTTAGGAGGCATTTGTTTCTGATATCAACAGTAGAAGTAGAATGGTATTCAGTGGATTCAGGAAATATTCAGATCCATTCACTTTACACACAATTTGTTTTGTTGCAGTCTTTGTGCTAAAATCATTTATATTCATTTTTTCCGATGTTCTCAGGCTCTCCTAAAGTATGCGGTACTATCCTGTGACGAGAGGGGGTGCTGTTGCTATCAGTGTTGTCTCCATCTCCCTCACAGCACCTTGAGGGCAACAGAGCCAGAGAAGTCTCGCCCCCTCCAGTCCGACTATTTGGACCTAAGAGCCCAACTGTCAGGGATGACTCCAGACTTGTGATTCTCTAGAACACGCCACTAGAGGGCGATAAGAGGCCACTACTGGTGCTGCTGGTCTGCGCCATCATGCACCTCTTCTCTTTGTCTGTTTTGTTTGAATTTAAAAGAGGTTTGGAACAGCTGGCACCCCAGTTATTTTGGGACTTGTTCTGCCCTTCTCACTCTGCTGCTCAAAACACCGACATCTCTCATCAAAAATTACTCAGTACTCCACAATGTCAAACTGAAAAGAGGATTTTAGGCATTTTTGCTAATTTGTAAAAGGTAAAAACTGAAACATCGCATTGCCACAAGTATTCAGACCAATTTCCTCAGTTACATTATGAACTCGGTGTTTTCCACTGCATGCTTTGCTGTTTTGTTTCTGGGTCATACTGGAATCATTGAGTTCTGTCATCACAACAACAAGTCAAGTGGTTTTAGTGTCATATCATCTGTACACCATATTGCATCATACAGTTACATGAAATCACGTTCACAGGAGTGCATTGCAACATATAAATAAACAGAGGGCAAGTGCAATACAGATAGTGAACTATATCTATATATATATATATGTATATATACATATATCTATATCTCTATCTATAAATATCTATATCTATAACTCTATCTATCTATATCTATATCTCTGTCTATCTATATCTCTATATATCTATATCTCTATCTGTATATATCTCTATCTCTATCTCTATCTATATATATCTATATCTCTATCTCTATCTATATATATCTATATCTCTATCTCTATCTATCTATATCTATATCTCTGTCTATCTATATCTCTATATATTTATATCTCTATCTGTATATATCTCTATCTCTATCTATCTATATCTATATCTCTGTCTATCTATATCCATATCTATCTATATCTCTAACAATATCTTTACCTATCTCTATCTATCTATCTATCTATCTATCTATCTATCTATCTATCTATCTATCTATCTATCTATCTATCTATCTATCTATCTATCTATCTATCTATCTATCTATCTATCTATCTATCTATCTATATACAGTTGTTTTTGAAAGTTTGTGAACCCTTTAGAATTTTTTATTTATCTGCATAAATATGACCTAAAACATCATCAGATTTTTACTCAAGTCCTAAAAGTAGATAAAGAGAAACTAGTTAAACAAATGAGACAAAAATATTATACCATCCATCTATCCATTTTCCAACCCGCTGAATCCAAACACAGGGTCACGGGGGTCTGCTGGAGCCAATCCCAGCCAACACAGGACATGGTCATTTATTTATTAAGGAAAATGATCAAATATTACATATTTGTGAGTGGCAAAAGTATGTGAACCTTTGCTTTCAGTATCTGGTGTGTCCCCCCTTTGCAGCAATAACTGCAACTAAACGTTTCCGGTAACTGTAGATCAGTCCTGCACACTGGCTTAGAGGAATTTTAGCCCATTCCTCTGTACAGAACAGCGTCAACTCTGGGATGTTGGTGGGTTTCCTCACATTAACTGCTCACTTCAGGTCCTTCCACAACATTTCGATTGGATTAAGGTCAGGACTTTGACTTGGCCATTCCAAAACATGAACTTTATTCTTCTTTAACCATTCTTTGGTTTTAGGTCATTGGTTTTGGGGGGGACTGTACAATCTATGACATCCCCCTATCCCAAATCCAACCATCGCATAGCTACGTCCAGAAACAGGCACACCGGGCACATCAGTCCAGTACCATCTCCTAGTACAACAGATATCACTAGTAGTGGAGGACTTTGGTAGAACAGCAGTGTCATATCTGAACCCAGCAGCTTCACAGAAGGCAACACTTCAGCGGTGTGCCACCATACTGCTTACCTTGGACAAACCTCAAACACCTAATATCAGTTACAAACACCAACGTTTGGGGAAAAAAAATAAAAAGGGTCGGGATGTGCATTATGTGCGTCAATTGAGGTAGAAAACTCGTTGAGTGGCGTTCTGTCAGATTTAATTGTGTTGTCAGACACTGAGAAGAAGGCAGTGTTTCCATCCTCATGCTGTTTGAACCTGTATTCGTTTTCTCCTTGATTCCCTAGCAGGCAGTATTTTACATTTAATTGTCTACCATTGAAGACTGTTTTACATTTTACAGATTCTGCTAAGAGGCCACTGTGCTGCAGCACTAAGAGTGCCGACTCATTGAGCCCTGCGTACAGTCTGTCATCATACTGAACATCAGCTTATAGACATCTGTCCATCTTACCCAACCCTTATCCAGGGTGGAGCCAGGGGGGCAGCTAGAAATAGAAATTGAAAAGATTTCAGCACAAGGCCGCATCATAACAAAATGAGAAAAACAGGAAGGGTGTGAAAACTTTCTGAATACACTGTAGAAGTGGGCTCTCTAGCCCCCCATTTTCTGAATCAAGTGAATCGAATTTTCTAGTCATGGAGGTCCACAGCCTAACATAACAGCGTTTAATTTGCAAGGCAGCAGTCATCCCCTGATGCCAATCTTGAGTAATTCTGACCAGGATGGTGGAGCCTTCGTATTTTTTTATCGTTAATCCTCCAAGTCTCAGCGTTTGCACAAGTTGTATGATCTATATCAGCGTTTCTCAACCTTTAAGTATTTGCAACCCGAGTTTTCATAACAGTTTTAATCGCGCCACCCTAACGTTTTTTTGAAACCCTAATAAAATTTATTCCTATATTTTTTGCTGCTGATACACTACTACAAGTTTAAAATTTCCCTACGAATAGCGAAATTATGCCACATATGGCAACATTCGCGACCCTGGGGTGGGCGCCAATGTTCCCTCTAAGCTGAGCGCGTGAGCGATCGCTCACACGAATTCAGAGCGTCGCTCATACTTCCCGCATGATCGCTCATTCCGACGGCGTCGCTCGTACTTATCGCACGATCGCTCACTCCGACCGTCGGAGTTGGTGCTCATAAATTTTTGGCTTAAACAAAATGTCGCTCATAAGCAATGTTTTTTGCTCACTATATGCTACTCCTTAGAGGGAACATTGGCGCTCACCCCACAGTTTGAGAACTGCTGATCTATATATCGATTTTCAAAAAAAAAAAATTGCACCTGCCACCAGGAGAAACTTGAAGTTTAACCGGTTCAGATGCCCGTTGTGGTCTCTCTGGTAGTGCCAAGCTCTAAGCTCAGTGTGAATATTCCAGAAATAGCCAATTCTTAAATTTTTAAAGTCTGTTTAAGATGTGGCCCAACTCCCTGGGCTCCGCTCTGCTCTGCTCTCCTCCTCACTTTGACCTCCTCTGTGCATGTTGGACCGCCTGCAGATTTATAGCAGTGGCCTTTACTTCTCAGCCATTTAAATCTATCGACTCTGTGATATGGTAATCTTACGCCACTGCAGAGAATCCCTGGCTGCTGATGCTGTAGGTTAATAACACGGAATAGCGGGTGATATTTAAAGCCCGCGGTACGCAGGCGTGAGCGGTGGCAGCAATTCAACAAAAGGATTTACGGAAATCTCCACATATTGGATGATTCCCAGTATGACGACAGCTGTTCTGAGGAATGAAGAAGATCCCGTAAGAATATGGGAGATGATTCCTCTTTCAGCTTTATTAATTCCCTACTCTGCCAGCTTTTAGGATATTGGTGTCTTTGCCATCCTTCTCAGCTCAGTCCTCATGGGGCACAGAGCTCAAAAGTACAGGACACAACTCATAATGGCAGACGTTTGATTGAAGCGCAGTTTCCTGACAGTTTCTTACTTACTTATCCTGTACTGGCCACTTATCCTGGCACATGGCACTGAACAACCCTGGCAATGTTGAGTAGTTTCAGAACTTATGGTGAGGCCTTTAGACTACTAGGGCTGAATGGCCAGTTCTTGTCACAGTTTTTTGAATGTACTAAATACCGCTCTCCATTGAACTAATTCTGCGACCTCTAAAACCAGGTGGCGCAACTGTGATGCCCCGGTGCCCGCAGTCATGGGCTTCTTCTTCATAGCTCCGCAGGGACTTTTTCCTTAAGGGGAGATATGTTATTACTACTCAGATTACTTTTTTACCCTTTTTTTCAATAAAACCTCCGGTGCGAAACAGGGCCTTGCATGCACACTTTAAAATTTGAAGGCACAGAAGAATTTCCAATTACATTCTAACTGAACATTTTCTATTGCGAATGGCAAAAAATGTTCCGCTTCACTCATTTATCAGTCACGGGGACAAAACAGCTGCAGCTGCTCATAAAGGCGGGCCTCGGTGGAAAAGTAAAAAGCCTGCCGCCGAGTGCTGTCCCCACTGAATGCGGACCTTCAGTAAGCCAGATAAAATGTCATTTGCCTGCCGTACTAAAGGGCCCGAAGACTCCTAATTAGTTTTGTAGACTTCATCACTGGGATGATTATCATTCAAATCAGCTATAACTTCAAGAATATTAACTTGACATGGCCTCCCAATGGACTGGCCTTGTACCCTCTGGCACCAGTGTCGTCACCAGCCCCCCTCATGAACAACCCCTGAATTGGATAAAGCGGGTTTGAGAATCTTTTGTTATTTTATGTTCTGTTTATTTGATGTGCAAATGAGTCTTTTATATTTTGATATTTGATTCATATTAATCGTCATGAGGATGGTAAAGGAGTCTTCTTCTTCTTCTTTTGGCTGCTCCCGTTAGGGGTTGCCACAGCGGCTCATCTTCTTCCATATCTTTCTGTCCTCGTCATCTTGCTCTGTCACACTGATCACCTGCATGTCCTCTCTCACCACATCCATAAACCTCATCTTAGGCCTTCCTCTTTTCCTCTTCCATGGCAGCTCTATCGTTAGAACCCTTCTCCCAGTATACCCAGCATCTCTCCTCTGCACATGTCCAAACCAACGCAATCTCGCCTCTCTGACTTTGTCTCCCAACCGTCCAACCTGAGCTGACCCCTCTAATGTCCTCATTTCTAATCCAAATCTTAGCATCTCTAACTCTGCCACCTCCAGCTCTGTCTCCTGTGCCACCGTCTCCAACCCATATAACACAGCTGGTCTCACTACCGTCCTGTAGACCTTCACTTTCACTCTTGCTGATACCCATCTGTCACAAATCACTCCTGACACTCTTCTCCACCCATTCCACCCCGCCTGCACTCTCTTTTTCACCTCTCTTCCACAATCCCCATTACTCTGTACTGTTGATCCCAAGTATTTAAACTCATCCACCTTCGCCAACTCTACTCCCTGCATCCTCACCACTCACTCCACTGACCTCCCTCTCATTCACACACATGTATTCTGTCTTGGTGGTCCTACTGACCTTCATTCCTCTCCTCCTCATATCTCCACCTCTCCGGGGTCTCCTCAACCTGCTCCCTACTCTCACTACAGATCACAGTGTCATCAGCAGACATCATAGTCCACAGGGACTCCTGTCTAATCTCGTCTGTCAGCCTGTCCATCACCATTTCAAATAAGAAAGGGCTCAGAGCCGATCCCTGATGTAATCCCACCTCGGTCACTCCTACCACAGACCTCACCACGGTCACACTTCCCTCGTACATATCCTGTACAACTCTTACGTACTTCCCAGCCACTCTCGACTTCCTCATACAATACCACAGCTCCTCTCTCCTCACTCTGTCATATGCTTTCTCCAGGTCCACAAAGACGCAATGCAAATCCTTCTGGCCTTCTCTAAACTTCTCCATCAAGACCCTCAGAGCAAACACTGCATCTGTGGTGCTCTTTCTTGGCATGAAACCATCCTGCTGCTCACTAATCATCACCTCACTTCTTAACCAAGCTTCCACTACTCTTTCCCATAACCTCATACTGTCGCTCATCAATTTTATCCCCCTGTAGTTACTGCAGTCCTGCACATCCCCCTTATTCTTAAATATCGGTACCAGTACACTTCTTCTCCACTCCTCAGGCATCCTCTCACTTTCCAAGATTCCATTAAACAATCTGGTTAAAAACTCCACAGCCATCTCTCCTAAACACCTCCATGCTTCCACAGGTATGTCATCTGGACCAAAGGATGGTGAAGGGGTATTATGGCAAAAATATGCACTTGGAAAAAAATATATACTTTAGGAACCAATTGTTGTACTTACTACAGGTCAGAATGAGTATCTGTTAATTCTTAGGAAAAAACGGTTAAAAAAGCCGAAATTGACTAGCCAGCTAGCCTGGGGGAATACAGATGGCTGAGATGGAATGGGGATGAAATGAGACTGCAATCTTACTGAAAAAGGACTGGGGTGAAGCAGGGAATCGTCTTACACTATCATATCCTATTGAAGGTATAGGAGGTACATCCATGAAGCTGGACTAACATAAGGACAGGTGTATGTGATACTTCGTGTCAAAACGGTGGATGCAGTTTTTAATCAGGCAGGTGCTGCTGCTCAGATTTGTGAGTGAAAGAAGGATGAGCTGACACAGAGCGGTTGATGGGGGAATGGACTAATTAATTATCTACCTGCAAGTGAGAGATCAGAGCAGCCATCTCTCAAATTAGCAGCTCCGGGCAGCAATTAGTGCAGCGCCTACACTAAGGGTATAGAAGCTCCGAGTAAAGGGAGAAAGGTGAGAAAAAAAAAGAAAGAAATTGGGAGAGGAGCTGAGAGAACCAGAGCGTGCTTGGAAGTGTGGACCAGTTGGGTAAAAGTCTCCAAGAGGGAGCATGAAATGCAGTTCTGGGGAGATGGGTCAAACTTGATGAGCAGAAGTATAGAACAGGGGACATCGAGGGCTTCAGTGGACTCATTGTGTGTACCAATGGAGAAGGCAGGGAGAGAGAGCTGAGCTCTAATGAACTCTCGGTGGGTAACAAAGGAGATGAGGCGAGAGAGAGAGAGAGAGAGAGAGAGAACTGGGTTCTAGCAAACTCTCAGTTGGCACCAATAGAGATGAGAGAGAGAGAGAGCTGGGCTCTAGTTAACTCTCAGTGGGCACCAATGGAGGTGGAAAAGAGAGAGAGAGAGAGACGAGACTCTAGTGAATGCTTGGCGGGTACCAAAGGAGATGAGGTGAGAGAGAGAGCCAGGTTCTACTGAACTCTCGATGGGTACCCACAGAAGTGGCAGAGGGAGAGCTGGGCTCTAGTAAACTCTCAGTGGGCACCAATGGAGGTTTAAAGAGAGAGAGAGAGATGGGACTCTAGTGAATGCTTGGCGGTTACCAAAGAAGATGAGGCGAGAGAGAGAGACAAGTTCTAGTGAACTCTCGATGGGTACCCACAGAAGTGGAAGAGATAGATAGATAGATAGATAGATAGATAGATAGATAGATAGATAGATAGATAGATAGATAGATAGATAGATAGATAGATAGATAGATAGATAGATAGATAGATAGATAGATAGATAGATAGATACTTTATTAATCCCAAGGAGAAATTCACATACTCCAGCAGCAGCATACTGATAAAGAAAATATTAAATTAAAGAGTGATAACAATGCAGGTATACAGACAGACAATAACTTTGTATAATGTTAACGTTTAGCCCCCCGGGTGGAATTGAAGAGTCGCATAGTGTGGGGGAGGAACGATCTCCTCAGTCTATCAGTGGAGCAGGACGGTGATAGCAGTCTGTCGCTGAAGCTGCTCCTCTGTCTGGAGATGACACTCTGTCTGGATGAACTCTCGGCGGATAACAAAGGAGATGAGATGAGAGAGAGAGACAGGGCTTTAGTGAATGCTTGGTGGGTACCAAAGGAGATGAGGTGAGAGAGAGTGCCAGGTTCTAGTGAACTCTCAATGGGTACCCACAGAAGTGGCAGAGGGAGAGCTGGGCTCTAGTGAACTCTCAGTGGGCATCAATGGAGATAGATAGATAAAGTATGATGATCGATAAAGATGAAACTCTGTCTGGATGAACTCTCGGCGGGTAACAAAGGAGATGAGGCGAGAGAGAGACAGGTTCTACTGAACTCTCGATAAGTACTCACAAAAGTGGAAGACAGAGAGAGAGAGAGAGAGAGAGAGAGAGAGAGAGAGAGAGAGAGAGAGAGAGAGAGCTTTAGTGAATGCTTGGCAGATACCAAAGGAGATCGGGTGAGAGAGAGAGCAAGGTTCTAGTGACTTCTCGCCAGGTATCCCCAGAAGTGGCAGAGAGAGAGAGAGAGCTGGGCTCTAGTGAACTCTCAGTGGGTACCAAAGGAGATGAGGTGAGAGAGAGAGCAAGATTCTAGTGAACTCTCGATGGGTACTCACAGAAGTGGCAGAGAGAGAGAGAGATAGAGAGAGAGAGAGAGAGAGAGAGAGAGAGAGAGAGATAGAGAGAGCTGGGTTCTAGTAACCTCTTGCCAGGTACTGACAGAAGTAGCAAGGAGAGATCAGAGAAGACCGAGTTCAGTGGTCTGCTGAATGATTGTGAGCGAGAGCACAGGAGACTTGAGGCTTGCTGGTGAGAGGAAATTAGTGACGGCGAATCGGGACTCTAAATTTACCTTTTATCTATTTATTGCATTTACTTCACCACACTGTTTCTATGGATGTAGTTATTTATTGAAGCATTTTATGACTGTACAGGGACTCTTTTGTTTTAAAAAATATACATTTTTTTCCCCTGAGAAGTTGTTGTTGTCTCCTCACTTGCCCTAGTCCATCTTGGTCTATGAACTACTAGATGTCCCGATAGAGGTCAATGCCCATTGGCTGTGTACAAGGGGCATCACAATGTAACAAAGAAGCTGTTTCTTTCTGCCACTTTCCATCCTGAGGAGATGCCATTTCTGCTACCCTATACAGAAGGCAAGATGGACCAAGCTGGTCCAGAGACTAGGACAGCGAGCCACCAGGTAAGCTAAGCATACTGGATGCTTAACACAAACCTGTGTGTATTATTATTATTTTGCCATCGTTTGCACTCTTCTTGCTTATATTTTGGGCAATAGTACCTAAATAAATGTGTAACCTTCTCTCCTGTCTGTTCTAGTGGTCTATCTTGTTGCCTGAGATCATAGATATAAAAGGTAGTGTAATATTTGAGGTCTATAGCAGAGATTCGGGGTCATTTTATTCGGGTCTATGTAATGAAGGGTTAAAGGGAGAACAGGGTGATCCTACCAAGAAAACACATTAAGTATTTGTACATATATTCTCAATTCCCTTTAATTCGATTCAGGGTCACAGTCTGGAGGCAGTTCACCTTTCGTTAAGAACTGGAACCAATATGAGGTTAATCAATAGAACAGCTTTATTGGAAAAAGGCAGCAAGCAGGCTGACAAGCATTTCTGATTAATTAGTCAAAGGCTCTTTCTTTTATAGAAGGTGTAACATTAGTAAAGAAATAAAAAAAAAACAAACTACCTGGGGGTGGGCCACTTCTCCCACTTCTCTGCTGGGAAATGAAGGTCTTAGCCTGCTTACGTGGCTTACTTTGGAGGCCTCACATTCGTTTGCCATATCAAGAACACCGGCGTGTAGCATTGTCAGTGTGCTGACACCTAGTAGACAGATGGGAAGGTTTCATATAAAAACACGGACAGACAGACAGCACTTTATTTGTCTCTGCTCTTTACAGAAACTCAATAAATAAGTTATAGCAAATCCCTTTACTTGCTAAAAAGAATGAAAAATCGTGACTTGGTCAAGGATAACAAAAAGGCAATCATAGTCCCAGTGAGCCTCTATGAAGGCATATTCTTGTTGGTTGGTTGCCCCCATAGTGTTTCTTCACACAGTTCAGCTTAACCACCCAGCTACCCATGATGAAGCAATCTACTATTCTCAGGCCGAAATGACTAACGGGGAGCCTTGCTACTGCACTGCATTGTTAAAATTAGGATCAATTATCTCCTAAGGAGCTAAGTCACCCAGGGGCTTTGGAGGAGATGGGGGGATAGCCTTAATTTGGCCTTGACACAATCCAAATCACGATGTTCCAAAGCATCAATTTTGGACGTCCTTTTATGATTTCAAGACTTCGGCCCAAGCACTGTCTGAGGTCACACTCATATAGAGCATCTAGAAAGTATTCACAGCGCATCACTTTTTCCACCTTTTGTTATGTTACAGCCTTATTCCAAAATGGATTAAATTCATTTTTTTCCTCAGAATTCTACACACAACACCCCATAATGACAACGTGAAAAAAGTTTACTTGAGGTTTTTGCAAATTTATTAAAAATAAAAAAACTGAGAAATCCCATGTCCATAAGTATTCACAGCCTTTGCTCAATACTTTGTCGATGCACCTTTGGCAGCAATTCCAGCCTCAAGTCTTTTTGAATATGATGCCACAAGCTTGGCACACCTATCCTTGGCCAGTTTCGCCCATTCCTCTTTGCAGCACCTCTCAAGCTCCATCAGGTTGGATGGGAAGCGTCAGTGCACAGCCATTTTAAGATCTCTCCAGAGATGTTCAATCAGATTCAAGTCTGGGCTCTGGCTGGGCCACTCAAGGACATTCACAGAGTTGTCCTGAAGCCACTCCTTTGATATCTTGGCTGTGTGCTTAGGGTCGTTGTCCTGCTGAAAGATGAACCGTCGCCCCAGTCTGAGGACAAAAGCGCTCTGGAGCAGGTTTTCATCCAGGATGTCTCTGTACATTGCTGCAGTCATCTTTCCCTTTATCCTGACTAGTCTCCCAGTCCCTGCTGCTGAAAAACATCCCCACAGCATGATGCTACCACCACCATGCTTCACTGTAGGGATGGTACTGGCCTGGTGATGAGCGGTGCCTGGTTTCCTCCAAACGTGACGCCTGGCATTCACACCAAAGAGTTCAATCTTTGTCTCATCAGACCAGAGAATTTTCTATCTCATGGTCTGAGAGTCCTTCAGGTGCTTTTTGGCAAACTCCAGGCGGGCTGCCATGTGCCTTTTACTAAGGAGTGGCTTCCGTCTGGCCACTCTATCATACAGGCCTGATTGGTGGACTGCTGCAGAGATGGTTGTCCTTCTGGAAGGTTCTCCTCTCTCCACAGAGGACCTCTGGAGCTCTGACAGAGTGACCATCGGGTTCTTGGTCACCTCCCTGACTAAGGCCCTTCTCCCCCGATCGCTCAGTTTAGATGGCCGGCCAGCTCTAGGAAGAGTCCTGGTGGTTTCGAACTTCTTCCACTTACGGATGATGCCACTGTGCTCATTGGGACCTTCAAAGCAGCAGAAATGTTTCTGTAACCTTCCCCAGATTTGTGCCTCGAGACAATCCTGTCTCGGAGGTCTACAGACAATTCCTTTGACTTCATGCTTGGTTTGTGCTCTGACATGAACTGTCAACTGTGGGACCTTATATAGACAGGTGTGTGCCTTTCCAAATCATGTCCAGTCAACTGAATTTACCACAGGTGGACTCCAATGAAGCTGCAGAAACATCTCAAGGATGATCAGGGGAAACAGGAGGCACCTGAGCTCAATTTTGAGCTTCACGGCAAAGGCTGTGAATACTTATGTACATGTGCTTTCTCAATTTTTTTATTTTTAATAAATTTGCAAAAACCTCAAGTAAACTTTTTTCACATTGTCATTATGGGGTGTTGTGTGTAGAATTCTGAGGAAAAAAATGAATTTAATCCATTTTGGAATAAGGCTGTAACATAACAAAATGTGGATAAAGTGATGCGCTGCGAGTACTTTCCGGATGCACTGTATATAAAGAGAGTAAACCAGAAGCCCTTAAGCCTCGATCACAGCGACGTGCCGTTCTGATTTTTGCTTATAGCTGCCACACACTGCAGGCTCCTCCTCCTGTATCCCTGTACTGGATTAAGCCAGTTTCCGGATGTCGATTTATATTAAATATCCTGCACCTCCTGTACATTCACAATTTTTTTCTCTCTCTCTCTCATCTGCCTGCCCTTGAACCCAGGGCACGTCTCTTTCCTGATTTATCTTTGTGTGTCTTTCACAGTCTGGTCATGAACAAGCACTTTGAGTCTCTAAATAGCTGAGCTGCGTCACCAGCACTATTTATATGTTATATTTGAACATTTCAGCTAATATTTCAGAGCAGTTTAAGGAAATTTAACAAGACAGCTTGTTAGACTTGGGCCAATGAAGTAGACCGAGTTCCATTAGTTAAACAGTAATTGAGTCAAAGATGTCTGGCATGCGGTATGAAGATGGAAGGAGCCAAGGCACAAAAGGGCAGCAGATGCCATGGCACCGGCTCTCTCAGTCATCTCAATATACTCAAATGTGAATTATTGTCTTGTTTTTATCATGAAACACCAAGTGATCATGGGAGATCATGCTGCTCATGAACGTTGTTGACATCAACTGAACCTTAAAAACATTTTTTTATGGAGAACATGCGAAGTCGGATAATTGAGAAGCATCTATAGTGTTACCTGTAAATCAAATCCCCAAGCAGTGAATGTTCTGTCAGAGAGAACGTGTCAGGGTGCACAAGGATTCGGTTCTGATGTTTCACATAATCCTTAATTTGTCACTGTCACACATGTGTGTTTCTGTGGATCACACTCCTGACGGACTCACATCTTGGGACGAGAGGGGGCGCTGTCGCTGACGGTATCGACTCTTTATATTCTAGCAGCCAGGAGAAGAATGCAAAAGTGCTTTATTGTCATGCCATCCATATATCGAACTGCAGCATACAGTGGCACGAAATCACGTTCCCCAGGGCACCGTGGAGCAACACATAAACACGGGACAAGTGCAAGACCAGTAACAAACTATACTCTACTATAAATAGATGAATAAATAATAGGTAAGCGAATAGACTGTAATAATTTGAAATAGCAGTAAATAAAGAAGTAAATAATAATAACTAATAATAAAAACACAACAGTAGTAACAAGCATAACATTAAATAAGCTCCTAGGAGCAGATCTGAGGGCAGGGGGGCAGCAAGGAGTTCAGCATCCAGACCACCAAGGAGTACAAGCTGTCACAGAACCGGGCAGAACAGGTTTGGATGCTATGGTGCCTTCTGCCAGATGGAAGAGGGACAAAGAGACCGTGGGAGGGGTGGGAGCGGGTCCTCCGAAATGACGTGGGCTTTGGAGATACAGTGGTACCTCGGTGTAAGTCCTGTTTGGACGTGAAAAATTTTGCTTGGTATACAACATTTGTTTGGAATACAACTCACGTGCTAGAACACTGCGTGCTGCCCTTGTTTACCTCTCTCTCGAGACAAAGCCAAGACTGCCTGTGGTATAGCGGGTCTGCGACTTCAAAAAAAAAAGGGCCAGGTTTTAAATCCTTATAGCCGTGTCGTTTTTCCGTGGGCGCGATTGCACGACCGCGGGGAGTTAATGAGGTAGTTGGAGTGAGTCGCACCTGCACGTGTGGGTGCGATCGTTCTCAGTTGCTTCATTGGCTTCCTGCGGCATGTGATTAAGGCGCGGCGCCCACGGAGGCGCGGGTGGATGTATATATACGGGTCGGCACCAGGAACGGGGGGATAGATGGATCGAGGAAAAGAGGAAGACGGGAAAGAGCAGTCTTAGCAGGCACTCGACTCTTCTCAGCAAGGTAAAGTGAGGATAAATTTTCATTTTTTTCATCTAATTGCTTTTGTATTTATGTATTTTAGTATTAAGCAGTGTTTCAATTATTTTATACAACCCCATCAATGTATAATATACCAATAACAATAGGATTTTTTTTTCATGGGAACGGATTAATCATTTTCCTTTTATTCCTTATGGGAAAAATTTGCTTGGTATAAGTCCTGTTTGGTATAAGTCTAAGGATCTGGAATGGATTAAGGACGTATACCGAGGTACCACTGTACAACGCTTTATAAAGTTGTCTTTAATGGAGGACAGAGGTGTCCCAATGATCTTTCCTGCTCTGTGCACTATACAATAAACTTATTTTTTTGTATAGTGCTCTTCACTGAGTGCAGGCGCTGAGCACCGTGAACACTTCTCAATTAAAATACAAGAATAGATTATATCAGCGTTTCTCAACCTTTATTTGTGACCCGAGTTTTCATAACAGTTTTAATCGCTCCCCCCTAACGTTTTTTTGAAAGGAGCCCACTAATACCAGTTTGTTCTTTTTTAATTAATGATATATCATAGATGCATATTTTATTATACCTACTTAACTTTTATCGATATTTACCTAACTCTATATTCATTTTTCTAATATCAGAATGTAGTTTAAGTTAATTTGTTTTGGTTTCAATAGATGAATTTTTCATATTTTCGATTCTTGTTTTCTTTTTTCCACACGCCCCACAGATTGAGAACCACTGGATTATACTAATTACTAAATACAGAACTGGTAACAGCGAAAGGCGGATTTGTTAAAACACAGAGAACAAGACTAGAAACTGATTAGACATCAATGGAAGCCAACGACATCTGTCCATTATAATTGATGAACTACAGCCAGTTTACAATGGTGAAGATTAAAACTATAAAAGTGAAAGTCAATAATAAAAAGTCGCAGTCCTGGAGACCTCGGCTGCCATGCCTGCCCATTCTGATGAGACAATCTTTCCATCCAAGATGAATTTTCCACAGTGGCGGGCCGTCAGGGCCTGCAAGGCCTTCTCTGCTGGCCTAAAAAAATATCTTAACCACAAACTGATGTTAATTATGTTTTGTCCATGAATGCTTATTAAATAATTCCAAATAGTCTGTCCGCTTCCTTTCATAGCTTTTCCGATGGTTGTGCTGCGCCTGCTTCCAGACATGTATTTTCGTATTAAAGCATTTAACCAATCACATTTCAGCCATCATTTGTTGCCAGGCAGGGTCAAAGTCAAAGAAGTCTGCCAGGAGGCCTTCACAATCCGTTCTGCAGGCCCTCTAACACAAAATAAATGTCGATTAAACCGTTGCTTCAACCAATCAGATTTTGAGTTGGTGTCACTAGGGCCCTCAAGCAGGCGTATGGCAACGTCACCGTATTCAGACCCGTTGATTGGATAGGATGGTGTAATATAAAAATGTGAATGAGAGCATCATGGGGCAGCTGTACACATAGGTATGTTTGGCGATGACCATTCCCGTGTCCACTGCTTCTGACGAGCGGACATTTTCAGCCCTAAAGCGAACTAAAACTTATGCCGGAAATACGACAGGGCAGGTTCAACTTTCAGCATTAGCTTCGATGGCGATAGAAAGGGACTTCGTGATGGAACTGAAGTGCACGGATAATCTGTACGACGGAGTAATTGAACTGTTTTTGAGGAAAGAGAGGAGGATGGATTTTGTTTACAAATAATCCGAATTTTTGATGAGTAAAATGTTGCGATTTTCCTAAATAATATTGCAAGTTTATGAGTTATTATTGATGTTTTTTATGTGTGTCGCGGGTATGTAAATTTCCCCTTGGGATTAATAAAGTATCTATCTATCTATCTATCTATCTATCTATCTATCTATCTATCTATCTATCTATCTATCTATCTATCTATCTATCTAGCCTACTACACTAAAATTAGTACCTATCTATCTATTTATCTTATCCTGCCTACTATACTAAAGTCTATCTATCTATCTTGCCTACTACACTAAAATTAGTATCTATCTATCTATCTATCTATCTATCTATCTATCTATCTATCTATCTATCTATCTATCTATCTATCTAGCCTACTACACTAAAATTAGTACCTATCTATCTATTTATCTTATCCTGCCTACTATACTAAAGTCTATCTATCTATCTTGCCTACTACACTAAAATTAGTATCTATCTATCTATCTATCTATCTATCTATCTATCTATCTATCTATCTATCTATCTATCTATCTATCTATCTATCTAGCCTACTACACTAAAATTAGTACCTATCTATCTATTTATCTTATCCTGCCTACTATACTAAAGTCTATCTATCTATCTTGCCTACTACACTAAAATTAGTATCTATCTATCTATCTATCTATCTATCTATCTATCTATCTATCTATCTATCTATCTATCTATCTATCTATCTATCTTATCCTGCCTACTATACTAGAGTCTATCTATCTATCTATCTATCTATCTATCTATCTATCTATCTATCTATCTATCTATCTATCTATCTATCTTATCCTGCCTACTATACTAAAGTCTGTCTATCTATCTATCTATCTATCTATCTATCTATCTATCTATCTATCTATCTATCTATCTATCTATCTATCTATCTATCTATCTATCTATCCTGCCTACTACACTAAAATTAGTATCTATCTATCTATCTATCTATCTATCTATCTATCTATCTATCTATCTATCTATCTATCTATCTATCTATCTATCTATCTATCTATCTATCTATCTATCTATCCTGCCTACTACACTAAAATTAGTATCTATCTATCTATCTATCTATCTATCTATCTATCTATCTATCTATCTATCTATCTATCTATCTATCTATCTATCTATCTATCTATCTATCTATCTATCTATCTATCTATCTATCTTATCCTGCCTACTATACTAAAGTCTATCTATCTATCTATCTATCTATCTATCTATCTATCTATCTATCTATCTATCTATCTATCTATCTATCTTATCCTGCCTACTATACTAAAGTCTATCATATCATATCATATCATATCATGTGAAATGTTTTATTTAGGATGACGTCCCAACAAAGTAAAATGATATCCTTGTCAGCTTATACATTTTCCTATTCTTATCTCCAATTTCGGGCCAGTATTGATCATAAAAACACTGCTATTGATATGGAGGCTCAGTGTCACCATGGCAGGCCGAGTCCTATTGATGCGATTGGCAGGCTCTTTCCATTCTTACCAAGCGTTGTCCCATAGGGGCCACTGATGCAGCCAGCTTTAAATGGTGTCACTGGGATTTGTCATTTGAGGCCTTTTCTTCACGTTCCAGAATTCTCTCCTTCCGGCTCAATTAGCCAACCCCACTCCCTCTCATTTCTCTGCTCAGGCTGTCAATTAGACTCAACAGAAAATGAACAAACACGTAATTATTGAATTATAAATTGTTGCATCCATACTTTTACATTGACAGTCACCAAAGCTGCAATTGACTCCAGTTAATAAATACAGCTGTATGTTCTGCTCTGTCTGGAATAAAATGATCATTAGGAGACCCGTTTGATGTTGTCCAAAGTCCCGACATCCAAAGTACAACAAATGTAGAGAAAAAGAAAAGATAAAGGGACACGTGAGGGAGCTGCGATGTTCAGTATAATAGCAATCCGGCAAGTGTTGTCCAAAAATTTACAAATTACACAAAACCCACCCATCTTCTAAACAGGCCTGTTCAGACGGGGCCTTGGCGCTAATCCGAAATGTAAGGCTGGTAGATCAGCTGTCCAGTTGCTTTCTACGGTACCACTTGTTTAAGAGGGAAGCACCCAGGAGCTCGCTTTAATGACTCTGCCCAGCGTCTTTCTTCAGGGCTGAAGCTTCTCGGCAGAGTCAACTCACTCCTTGTTCCTCATCATTTCATCATCGCCTGGAGGGGAAAAAAGGGTTTCTATAAATAGCGGCCTTTTCTGGGCAGCATTCGTTTTGATTGTAATAACGCTCCTGTAACAATGTGGCTGTTTGGAAAGGCCATTAAAGTATTAATATGGCCGTCTGAAAGTATTGGTTCACTTGAAATAGTGGCTTCATAAGTCCTGATTGCACTCAAGGGGGTCTGAAAGGGCCAAAGGCCTACAGAGAGCGCTGATGGAACGGAAATAACCAAACAAACAATTATCACCGCCATCTATCATAAATGTGACCCCTGAACGAGCTTCATTAGATCGCCCGAATGATGTTGCGGAAGGCGCATTAGTATCAGCTGGCGAACATTTTCTTGATGGGTCTGAGAACGCTTTTAGGCTTTGTGTGTGAGGAAAGTCTTTCATTTCTTTGCCCCCCCCCGCATTTTTTAAATGTGGAATTGCTGATGATCATTTGGTCTTTTGCATCTGCCGTCGTTCGTCTGTTTAAGTTAATTTTCAAAATGTGCACACAGTTAAACATTCACAAAAGAAACAAGACAGAAAGTGATCTTGAACCCTGGGGCACTGAGTTCATTTCGCACGTTCTGTTCAGGTATTCCCCCGTGCTCCTGCCACACTCCAAAGACGTGCACATCACGATCACTGGTGACTCTAAGCCGGCATCGTAGGTTATGGCTGGGGTTGTTCTTTTTCATGGGATTTTAGGTGATTTTTGTTAATACAGAGAGGCAGGGCCACCATGACATCGTGTCTAAGAGACCACCTTTATATTTAAGTAGATGAGATGGAATTCTTTAGAGGGTCATTGGAGTTTGGGGATTGTGGATCTTTGTAATTATTCCTCTGATTTGTTTGTGGATATTTTTGCTTTTTGTTTTTGGGGTTACTGATTATTGGAGAACAGAGCAGACTGGTTTCCTTTGGATTGCCTTTTAGTTAAGTTCTTTTGCCCTTTTTTCCATTTATTGTTCTCTTTTTAAAATACATTTAAATACATCTGTTTATTCAAATAAAGTTTCTGCATTGGCCTTGTCCTTCCACACCAGAGGTTTTATGACTTCCTGTGCCTTCAAGAGTATTTTTGTGCATTTTGAACATGTAAAGTACTTTTTGAACTTTAAAAGCCACTTCCCTATTTTGGGCCTGTGCAGGCCAAAGCCTGCCTGCAAAGTTTGGGGTCTGCATGCCTGTTATATAGCTTATTTTTGGGGTCAGACCCAGTGACAGTCCTGGTCTGGCTGATGGTATTTGCTGGCCTGCTCTCCCTTTTTGCTGTTTGGCGTGCACATATTCACAAATGTGAGTATTAGTTGTTAAAGTCATTTATTGCACAAATGTTACAAAGTTCTTCGCTCACACTGAGAACCATAGTCACATGGAGTAAAATACCAAGTAGTGTGGTGGGCAGCATGACTTTAAGGACCTTCAGAACTCAATATGATGTAATTCAAGAGAAGTTAGGTTGGACTGAACGATCTGTTCTTGACAAAATTGTTCTAATGTAACAGAGTCATATGCATTGCATTTGTCATTCCAAAGGTTGGCACATCACAAAGATTAGATAGATAGATAGATAGATAGATAGACAGATAGATAGATAGATAGATAGATAGATAGATAGATAGATAGATAGATAGATAGATAGATAGATAGATAGATAGATAGATAGATAGATACTAACTTTAGTATAGTAGGCAGGATAGACAGACAGACAGACAGACAGACAGACAGATAGATAGATAGATAGATAGATAGATAGATAGATAGATAGATAGATACTAACTTTAGTATAGTAGGCAGGATAGACAGACAGACAGACAGACAGACAGACAGACAGACAGATAGATAGATAGATAGATAGATAGATAGATAGATAGATAGATAGATAGATAGATAGATAGATACTAACTTTAGTATAGTAGGCAGGATAGACAGACAGACAGACAGACAGACAGACAGACAGACAGACAGACAGACAGACAGACAGATAGATAGATAGATAGATAGATAGATAGATAGATAGATAGATAGATAGATACTAACTTTAGTATAGTAGGCAGGATAGACAGACAGACAGACAGACAGACAGACAGACAGACAGACAGATAGATAGATAGATAGATAGATAGATAGATAGATAGATAGATAGATAGATAGATAGATAGATAGATACTAACTTTAGTATAGTAGGCAGGATAGACAGACAGACAGACAGACAGACAGACAGACAGACAGACACTAACTTTAGTATAGTAGGCAGGATAGACAGACAGACAGACAGACAAACAGACAGATAGACAGATAGATAGATAGATACTAACTTTAGTATAGTAGGCAGGATAGACAGACAGACAGACAGCTCCTAATTTTAGTATAGTAGGCAGGATAGATAGATAGATAGATAGATAGATAGATAGATAGATAGATAGATAGATAGATAGATAGATAGATAGATTAGATCCCAATTTTAGTATAGTAGGCAGGATAGATAGATAGATAGATACAGTAGATCCTAATTTTAGTATAGTAGGTAGGATAGATAGATAGATAGATAGATAGATAGATAGATAGATAGATAGATAGATAGATAGATAGATAGATAGATAGATAATGTTTGTCTCTTATACAGAAGCTCAGGAAATATAACAAATGACAACATGTAAAATCCCCTCAAATATGCACAAGAATTCTAAAAGCACTTTTGAGGTGGCTACTGATATTAAATGATAACATTTTATTTTATATCACTAAACCAGACAGGTCTTGTGTCAGTTGGAGCCTGTCCCGTCAGCACTGGTGGTAAGGTAAGCGCTTTGCCAGAAGAGGGTGTCAGTTCTTTGCATGGCCCATTCACAGACCCCTACATTAGTCAAATGAAATCCACAATGAAAGTAGCAGTACCCTGAACGTGAGGGTTGAGTCCCCCGAGAACATCCCACAGACATGATGAGAATGTACAGACGCTCCACTGACAATAACTGGGTGTGGGATCCTAATTCAGAACTGCAGCGGTCAAAAGTACCGTTATAAATATTTACATTGCCTCCTCCCAGGGAATGTGCAGCAAATTCTTTTAATTAATTGACAATAACTTTCATCTTATATTTTGGCTCCAATTACGTGAAGTTATTTTGATTCTTTAATTTACAATTTTGATGTTATTATAGTTTTGTCCTCTTGATATCGACGATTGCCTGTTAATAAAACCCGACACTGTATCCTGATTCCATTTGTTGCGGAGTTGTTTCAGGATTCATATATTCACACACAGCCCCTTAGCCTCTCATGCTTTTCCAATTTTTGTCACCACTATTAACAGACAACTATGAAACAATAAAAATAAGTTACAAGAAAAGCCAAAAAAAAAAACTTTTTGCTTAGGTGGAAAAAAAAAATGAAAAGACAATTGAGAGAATTATAAGAAATGGTTAGAGCTGCTCCAGATAAATGCCTGCGCTACAAAACTGCAGCCTCTCGAACATTACTGATGAGTCAGGCAGCACATGCACTGTCAGAGAAAATGATAGCCTGCTGCGTTCTGAAGCTCTCTGCATGGCGATTGATACGTAGAAATGTGCGAGCTGGGAGCTGCAGGCCCCGAAATGATGACACTGACACAAAGTGTTGGCGCTTCTGGATTGCAGTCTAATGCTCACATAATCATCAGAGCGGCGGTTTGGGGGGGGGGCGCCTCGTGCATGAATTGACACGTGGCTTTCTCTCTAATATCTGAGTCACTTTTAGTAAGGAACGGGTGACATGGCAGTGATGCCTCACGCATCCCGTGTTTCGAGTTTGAATCCAGCACCTGCATGGAGTCAACGTGTTCTCTCTCTCTCTGTCTGCTTGGCTATTCCTACGGTTACACCAAGATGTGAATTGTTGGGATGATGGCAGACTGCACAGTGGATTCACAAAGCATTCCGACCTCTTCTCTTTCTGCAAACTTTATAGTGCTGTAGACTTCAAGTTTGCCATTTTGGCCCCTCAATCTACACTCAATAACCCGTAATGACAAAGTGAAAACATGCTTTCAGAAATGTCTGCAAATTCTTAAAAATCAAAAACTGAAATCTCTCTTTCATAGAAGCACTCAGCAGTTTGTAGCAGCAATTCCACTTTCCAGTCTTCATGGGTAAGTTCCCCCCACCCCCAAAACTTTACTTACCTGGATTTGGACAGTTTACTCCATTCCTCCTGGCAGATCCTGTCAAGCGCTGTAAACTGCCATCTTCAGGTCTGTGGTCTTTGACCGGGCCACTGAAGGACACTCAGAGACTTCTCTTGGCAGTATGCGTCAGGTCACTGTCATACTGAAAGGTGATCTGTCACCGCAGTCGGAGGTACTGTAGTGTGCACTCTGGAGCAGGATCTCTTCCGAATTTGCCTACATGTCATCCTTCATTCAATTCTGACCAGCCTCCCTTGTCCCACTGTGTTGCACCATAGGGACGGTATTAGGCAGGTGTATTAATGAACCTTACAGGTACGTTTGTCAGATGGGGACATTTTTTTGTGCACTGGGTGGTTCCATTAGGCACCCATTGTTGGGACTGGGGGGTGAGAAGTTAAAAGGCTGTCTGCAGGATGGAGGTATTTGCCGTATTGCAAAGGAGTCACCACTTTGAAGTTTATGGCTGACTGAGATTACAAACAATACCAAGTTGTGATAACAGAACTGCTCCTTCATTGGAGGATGTCTGTATTTACCTGACTTGGAAATATTGGTTTCTAATCAGCAGATCTGTACTCATTAATGGCCGGTAAAAATACAGTTTTGTTAACTTGGTGTTTTCATTAATCATTAAACCCAGGAAATTTAGATGTGCCATTGTTCAATCCGATTGTCCAGAACTGATAATGGCAGGGACTGAAGGAGATTTAAACTTCTGGGCTAGGAGAAGGCAAGAGAGAGGAACCATTCACTGAGAACACTGCCGAGATACTCACAGAGAGCACAGGGGCTCGCTGGCAGACTGGGGTACGTGGCATGGCACGACATGAGGCACAAGGACGGCAACACTTGCTTCCAGGGAGGAAGAGACAGCTCCACAAGGAGACGCCAGTTGTGGGTCCAGCGAGAGAGGAAAGCTGCATGAAAGGACCGAGCAAAGCTGGCGGACGAGAAGTGAGGCGTCTCAAGGTCACACCAACACAAGGAGTGGGAAAAAAAGAATGACGAGGAGACACTGACAGGGATTCCACGATTTGACAAAACTTCTGTTGGGAAACGAGTGTCCTGTGAACAGAGTGCATCGGTGGACAGTTGGACGATTAATTGTTGTTGTTGTGGTGGCTCTGAGGCTAAGGATCTGTGCTGGTATCCTGGAGGGGTAGGGTGGTCAGGCAGGGGCGGGACTTCAGGCTCTGGAGGGGTGGGGTGGTCAGGCAGGGGCGGGACTTCAGGCTCTGCAGGGGAAGGGCTGTCAGGCAGGGGCGGGACTTCAGGCACTGGAGGGGAAGGGCAGTCAGGCAGGGGCGGGACTTCAGGCTCTGGAGGGGAAGGGAGGTCAAGAAGAGGCGGGACTTCAGGCTCTGCAGGGGAAGGGCGGTCAGGCAGGGGCGGGACTTCAGGCTTTGGAGGGGAAGGGAGGTCAAGAAGAGGCGGGACTTCAGGCTCTGCAGGGGAAGGGCAGTCAGGCAGGGGCGTGATTTCAGGGTCTGGAGGGGAAGGGCAGTCAGGCAGGGGTGGGATTTCAGGGTCTGGAGGGGAAGGGCAGTCAGGCAGGGGTGGGACTTCAGGTTCTGGAGGGGTAGGGTGGTCAGGCAGGGGAGGGACTTCAGGGTCTGCAGAGTAAGGGTCCGGTCAGGCAGGGGCGGGACTTCAGGCTTTGGAGGAGAAGGGAGGTCAAGAAGAGGCGGGACTTCAGGGTCTGCAGAGTAAGGGAGGTCAGGCAGGGGCGGGACTTCAGGCTCTGGAGGGGTAGGGTGGTCAGGCAGGGGAGGGACTTCAGGGTCTGTAGAGTAAGGGTCCGGTCAGGCAGGGGCGGGACTTCAGGCTTTGGAGGGGAAGGGAGGTCAAGAAGAGGCGGGACTTCAGGGTCTGCAGAGTAAGGGAGGTCAGGCAGGGGCGGGACTTCAGGCTCTGGAGGGGTAGGGTGGTCAGGTAGGGGCGGGACTTCAGGCTCTGGAGGGGCCTGAACAGAGTGCATCAGTGGACAGTTGGACGATTAATTGTTGGGGTAACAGTGCACAAACTGGACTCGGCACCATTAAAGGTTGTATCCTCCAATTCTTGTTTTTAACAGACTTTTAGAGTGTGGACTGTGTGTTTTCCTTTTTTAAAAAAAAGGAAATTCATTCCTGATATTTTTAGATTTTGTTATGTTCGTTTATCTTTTTAATGTACTTTATATTATTATGTACTGATATTTATATCAGGGCGGAGTGGTGGCTCTGAGGCTAAGGATCTGCGCTGGTATCCAGTAGGTTGCCAGTTTGAATCCCCATCACTGCCAAAAAGAGATCCTACTCTGCTGGGCACTTGAGCAAGACCCTTAACCTGTAATTGCTCCAGGGGTGCTGTACAATGGCTGACCCTGCGCTCTGACCCCAAGGGATATGCGAAAACTAACAAATTCCTAATACAAGAAATTGTATAAAGCGAAATAAAGAACAAAAAAAAAAAATATTGTCTTGTGTAATAGAAGTTACTGTTGCTTTTCCTGAAATTAATGTTGTGTCTTTCATTGTGTGTTTACTCACCGCCCAATTTAAAGAAACCTGCGTGCTATTATCAGTAAATTTCAAGAGTTCCCAGTCTCTTAATAAAACTGGGAGGCGTAGTCGGATATTTTAATGGTGTCTAAGTTAGATTACCTGAAAGTGTGAGCAGACACCTGTCACACGTTTACTAGGTTCATCTACTCCCGTCCTTGAAGATTAACACACACAGAGATACACACATGCAGTCAAAGTCTCGAGTGGTGTCCAATTGCCAGTCACTCTGCCACATTCCGCATAGGATTCTCCACATACTGACTCTCTACCAGCAGCGCTAACAAATACGCGGCCATCTTCGTGACACACATTCTTTTAGTTATATGCCACAAGCAAGCAATTCTCTAAGTTGGAGGCGTGTCTCAGCCAAAATCACGTCTCAAACGATGCATTTACTCAGTAAGCTGCAACCCGCAACCAACCAACTGACCTTCCTCCTTAATCTCCGTCATCTCAAGACATAAAATGTGGCGTTAATGCTGAGCAAAATCAACGTGAAACCTAATCAGAGTCTAGACGGAAAACAATCACAACTCAGGAGAAAAAAAAAAAATTTCCATCGAGATGTATTTGGACGTGGCCGTCTAACGAAGCCGGAAAGCCTTGTAAAACACAGCTGGAAAACTCAACATATCCATTTAACCGCCAACGTGATGAGCAGCTCCGACAAAAACACAAAAGAAAATGTAGCGACACATGCCGAGCTCAGCACGTCAAAACGATCGCAATCCAAGGGGCACCGGCAGCCAACAAATGAAGGCCCCTGATGGGACAATTGAGAACTTCAAAACTGACTGACCGCTCTTCCTACTCATTCTGTCCATTGGGTGCCATATTCGGGAGGAGCAATAATTATGGCTGAAGCTTTACAAATACAAAAGGAACTGTTTTGATTTGAACGACTCGTCTGAGTGCAGCCACTTAACGCTTGCCAATCACCGCTCGCATGCTTAACATGATGGATGTACTGTTGAAAAATTGGAACATTTAAGGAGGCACAATGAAGAAATTATGGCTGACAAAAGAATATTAGTGCTTGGAAGTCTTTTTAAAAGCATGTCAGAACAAACGAGTAATATGCTCTATGTTTGATGGTGTGTTATTCAAGTCACAGATACGGAATGAATCTTTGTGTAGGATGTAAAGAGTTGATCTGATGATGCAAGCTGTGATGACATCCGAAACAACATTCCATGGCAACCAGGAGCAGTGCGCCAGCATGGCCGCGCCCAAAAGCAAAGTAAAATTATGTTATGGTACCATAAATGAATTAATCATTTCATTTGCAAAAACATTATTTTGCATTACGTAGTCAAATAACAAAGCAAAGGTCAACCGCCTGAAAATCAAAGGAACGAAAATGACAACACCAGAATGTTAAGCAAAAATTTTAGTTGAAAAAAGACATCAACAGTTCAAAATCAGAGAGATGTTTTTAGAAAGCAAATTTGTTCAGAAAGGTTTGTGTTATCCGGAATCTCGGGCGAGGAAATGATGTTAATGACCTTAGAGGACATGCCTCCTAGAGACCAGGGGAGGACGGGTCCTACCTAGCAATGAGTACAGAAAATAGCGGAGCCCAATGCCTAAGGGAAATGGCATTATAAAATGGTACAAAATAAAAATAACAAACTCGAAATACTTGAGCTCGGGGCAATTTAATACCATTGATTAAATATTTAATCTTGAAAACCACAATTGGTTTTGGCAAATCTGAGAAAGTGCCACAAAAGGGAATACCTGATGTAAAGACTGACAGGGTGCACATGAAATATTGGGGTACAACCGTGGAAAAACTCAAAATACTGTAAGTCAAACTTATTACAAAGTGGGTGTCAGTTCTATCTATATCGAGTGCTGGTCCCAGAATGAATAGTCTCCACTAGCGGTTTGTCCGGCTTATATAGGGGATCCTTCTGGAAGAGGCAAGACTTCAGGGTCTGCAGAGTAAGGGCGGTCAGGCAGGGGCGGGACTTCAGGCTCTGGAGGGGAAGGGCGGTCAGGCAGGGGCGGGACTTCAGGGTCTGCAGAGTAAGGGTGGTCAGACAGGGGCGGGACTTCAGGCTCTGCAGGGGAAGGGAGGACAGGAAGAGGCGGGACTTCAGGCTCTGCAGGGGAAGGGTGGTCAGGCAGGGGCAGGACTTCTGGCTCTGGAGGGGAAGTGAGGTCAGGCAGGGGTGGGACTTCAGGGTCTGCAGGGGAAGGGCGGTCAGGCAGGGGCGGGACTTCAGGGTCTGCAGAGTAAGGGTGGTCAGACAGGGGCGGGACTTCAGGCTCTGCAGGGGAAGGGAGGACAGGAAGAGGCGGGACTTCAGGCTCTGCAGGGGAAGGGTGGTCAGGCAGGGGTGTGACTTCAGGCTCTGGAGGGGAAGTGAGGTCAGGCAGGGGTGGGACTTCAGGGTCTGCAGGGGAAGGGCGGTCAGGCAGGGGCGGGACTTCAGGGTCTGCAGAGTAAGGGTGGTCAGACAGGGGTGGGACTTCAGGCTCTGCAGGGGAAGGGAGGACAGGAAGAGGTGGGACTTCAGGCTCTGGAGAGGAAGGGCAGTCAGGCAGGGGCAGGACTTCTGGCTCTGGAGGGGAAGTGAGGTCAGGCAGGGGTGGGACTTCAGGGTCTGCAGGGGAAGGGCGGTCAGGCAGGGGTGGGACTTCAGGCTCTGGAGGGGAAGGGCGGTCAGACAGGGGTGGGACTTTAGGGTCTGCAGAGTAAGGGCAGTCAGGCAGGGCCGGGACTTCAGGCTTTGGAGGAGAAGGGCGGTCAGCAGGGACGGGACTTCAGGGTCTGCAGGGGAAGGGCGGTCAGGCAGGGGTGGGACTTCAGGCTCTGGAGGGGAAGGGCAGTCAGGCAGGGGCGGGACTTCAGGGTCTGCAGAGTAAGGGCAGTCAGGCAGGGCCAGGACTTCAGGCTTTGGAGGAGAAGGGCGGTCAGGCAGGGGTGGGACTTCAGGGTCTGGAGGGGAAGGGAGGTCAGGCAGGGGCGGGACTTCAGGGTCTGGAGGGGAAGTGAGGTCAGGCAGGGGCGGGACTTCAGGCTCTGGAGGGGAAGGATGGTCAGATATCTTCTTGGACTTGCCCATCAGTACAGCAGATGAAAAGGGAGAGGCAGTTACCAACAGCACCTCCTCTCAACCCATTATGAAACTGCTTACCTTACGAGAGCCTTGAAGGTGTCTCCTAAGCGTGTGCATGTCCCTGAATATACTGTAATCATAACAGGTGCCAGTCCATGACAGCCCCTGTCAATAGCCTGGCTCAATCAACCTAACATCCAAGTCTTTGGGATGGAAACTCCACCAAAACACAGCATGCAAACTGCTCACAAACAGTGGTCAGACTAAGATTTGAACCCAGGACTCTGGAGCTGTGAGTTGGAAGTGCTCAAATTTCAACAAGACACGATGGTTGAACCAAGTGGACATAAATCCTTTTCAGTTTTATTACCAAACAGACATAAAGGACACATGACTCCTTACAATCTACAGCTCATCCAGCTCTGAAGTGGCATGCAGGCAGGAGGCAAATTGAGGCCAAGTGTAATGGTCCCATTTTTCATAGATAAGCTGCCCAAAGCGACGTTTATATAAATGCTCTACACAGGTCAATTAATAGGCAGCAAATGGTGAACTGTGTTTATGTACAAAGTTAAAGTACAGCAGAGAAAGCCTTGAGCGACGGAGTCTCAGCTCTAGTGAGTGATGAGGATCTGACTTGAAATATCCACGCATAAGCCTAGGAGGCATTTGTCTCTCGATATAAAAAATAAATGTGGTTCAAAGATTCATCATTTAAAAACAAGACAAAGCAATTAAAGCACAGTGAGTTCTGTGACGAATGGAAAGGTCATTCCATAACAGTTGTCATGGTCCTCTGTGCTTTCAACATGTCAGATGCACAGTCGCATGTCAAATTGTTCAATGGTGTATCGCTGGCCAGAGGTCTGCACAGTTGGTACTGGAGGGCCATACAGGCTGCAGGTTTCTGCTCCAACCACCTTTCTTACTGCTCAGGTGACATTTTAGTTGTCTTGTCACCATTAACTGCTTATTTATGTCTTAAAGCAGCTGCCTTGACCATCTTGAATTGCTCGTTATTACCAATAAGGTTCAAATGACAGCAGTTCTACTTCTACCTCATGTCCATGTTCATAGTGAGCTATCTGGTTATTAAAATACTTGGAAAGAAACTTAAGAGAAAAAAATGAAGGAGTAAGAATTGGACATCAGCTTCAGGCTACCACTTTGGATGACATCCTTGTGAAGAAATGCCTCACTGTCAGAAAGTTCACTTTCAACCTGAAGGTCAACTACCAGACATAATCTTCAGTAGAGTACATGGATGGTGAGGTGGCACTGTTTTGAGGAAGATAGATAGATAGATAGATAGATAGATAGATAGATAGATAGATAGATAGATAGATAGATAGATAGATAGATAGATAGATAGATAGATAGATATGAAAGGCACTATACAACAATAGATAGATAGATAGATAGATAGATAGATAGATAGATAGATAGATAGATAGATAGATAGATAGATAGATATGAAAGGCACTATACAACGATAGATAGATAGATAGATAGATAGATAGATAGATAGATAGATAGATAGATAGATAGATAGATAGATAGATATGAAAGGCACTATACAACAATAGATAGATAGATAGATAGATAGATAGATAGATAGATAGATAGATAGATAGATAGATAGATAGATAGATAGATAGATAGATAGATAGATATGAAAGGCACTATACAACGATAGATAGATAGATAGATAGATAGATAGATAGATAGATAGATAGATAGATAGATAGATAGATAGATAGATAGATAGATAGATACTTTATTAAGCAGCAGCATACTGATAAAGACAATATTAAATTAAAGAGTGATAACAATGTAGGTATACAGACAGACAATAACTGTGTATAATGTTAACGTTTACCCCCCTGGGTGGAATTGAAGAGTCACATAGTGTGGTGGAGGAACGATCTCCTCAGTCTGTCAATGGAGCAGGATGGTGACAGCAGCTGCTCCTCTGTCTGGAGATGATCCTGTTTAGTGGATGCAGTGGATTCTCCATGATTGACAGGAGTCTGCTCAGCGCCCGTCGCTCTGCCACAGATGTCAGTCTGTCCAGCTCTGTGCCTACAATAGAGCCTGCCTTCCTCACCAGTTTGTCCAGGCGTGAGACGTCCCTCTTCTTTATGCTGTCTCCCCAGCACATCACTGCGTAGAAGAGGGCGCTTGCCACAACCGTCTGATAGAACATCTGCAGCATCTTATTGCAGATGTTGAAGGACGCCAGCCTTCTAAGGAAGTATAGTTGGCTGGATATATAGGAATAGGCTGACAGCTAGGCTGGATTAAGACCCCCCCCCCCCCCCGCGCCCTATAGGTAAATTTGCAAAGCGGTGTGTGGCCACTGGGTTGTAACGCAGTATTTCTCATTCTTAATTTCACTAGGAGACTTGATCGATTCATCAAGCCCACCTTTTGTCATTCCAGCTTGCAGTTGGTCTGTTGTTTCATCAAGCAGGTGGGAGTGGATTGGTGTAAACAGCCCTTTGCTGTCACGGGCACCTGATTGCACACCTGGAACAACTTTATCATCGATCCACCTGTGGCTGACAGGCAGGTAACCCGTCTTGATGGCCTCACTAGGGGACTGCTTTGCTGGTTTGCTCCACCTGTGCCCAGTGTTGCCAACTTGCCCATTCTGTCACGATATCTGGGGACTTTTCAGAACCCTTTGGCTACTTTACTTAAGAGCTTAGTGACAAATCTAACACCATTTTCAATTGACATAAGCGACTTTTCTTTTCTAAGGTCGCTGCCAACACTTCATGTAACAACTGATTGCTCTGCGCTTCAACAGAGCGCACTGCCCACAGTGTTGATTCGGAATCACAAATGAGCTGCACTTGTGCGAGGCAGAAAGAAGCTAAATGACCGACCATTAAGTGCAACTGTTGCTCCACCTGGGTGGGTGCCCTTTCTTCATTTTAAACTTGAAATGATTTTAGCTAATGGTGAGGCTATATTTTTCAAGTAGCTGACAAAGAGAGCAAACTACTTCTTTCCCATTTTTGCCAAATCTGCGTCAATAAGACACATTTTTAAATACTACACATACCAGACACATTTAAAGAATGGTGATTGTTTGGCATTGGTTGAAAATGCCCCATTCAAAGTTATATTTGCACAAATAGAGAAAAGAATGGTAGTCAAAGCAATGAGATTAGCGATTTTGAGGGGGATTTGATTCTCTTGGTGCCACTTGACGTTCTGATATATGAAATTCATAAAATTTAAAATTGATGGTCAGATTTTAGACAACAAACACAGACTAATATACAGTTAGGTACATAAATATTTGGACAGAAACAACTTTTTTCTCATTTTGGTTCTGTACATCACCACAATGAATTTTAAATGAAACAACTCCAATGCAGTTGAAGTGCAGACTTTCAGCTGTAATTCAGTGGGGTGAACAAAACGATTGCATTAAAATGTGAGGCAACTAATGCATTTTTTGAACACAATCTCTTCATTTCAGGGGCTCAAAAGTAATTGGAAAAATTAAATAACTGGAAATCAAATGTTCATTTCTAATACTTGGTTGAAAACCCTTTGCTGGCAACGACAGCCTGAAGTCTTGAACTCCTGGACATCACCAGATGCTGGGTTTCCTCCTTTTTAATGCTCTGCCAGGCCTTTACTGCACGGCTTTCAGTTGCTGTTTGTTTGTGGGCCTTTCTGTCTGAAGTTTAGTCTTCAATAAGTGAAGTGCCTGCTCAGTTGGGTTAACATCAGGTGACTGACTTGGCCATTCAAGAATTTTCCACTTCTTTGCTCTAATAAACTCCTGGGTTGCTTTGGCTGTATGTTTTGGCTCATTGTCCATCTGTATCATGAATCAATGTGACTGCTGTATTTAGCTGGATTTGAGCAGACAGTATGTCTCTGAACACCTCAGAATTCATTCGGCTGCTTCTGTCCTGTGTCACATCATCAATAAACACGAGTGTCCCAGTGCCACTGGCAGCCATCACACTGCCTCCCTCCACCATGTTTTACAGATGATGTGCTATGCTTTGGATAATGAGCTGTTCCACGCCTTCTCCATACTTTTTTCTTGCCATCATTCTGGTAGAGGTTGATCTTGGCTTCATTTGTCCAAAGAATGTTTTTCCAGAACTGTGTTGGCTTTTTTTAGATGTTCTTTAGCAAAGTCCAATCTCGCCTTTCTATTCTTGAGGCTTATGAGTGGCTTGCACCTTGCAGTGCACCCTCTGGATTTACTTTCATGCAGTCTTCTCTTTATGGTAGACTTGGATATCGATACGCCCGCCTACCCCCTGGAGAGTGTTGTTCACTTGGTTGGCTGTTGTGAAGGGGTTTCTCTTCACCATAGAAATGATTCTGCGATCATCCACCACTGTTGTCTTCCGTGGACGTCCAGGTCTTTTTGCGTTGCTGAGGTCACCAGTGCTTGCTTTCTTTCTCAGGATGTACCAAACTGTAGATTTTGCCACTCGTAATATTGTAGCAATTTCTTAGATGGGTTTTTTTCTGTTTTCGCAGCTTAAGGATGGCTTCTTTCACCTGCATGGAGAGCTCCTTTGACTGCATGTTGTCTGTTCACAGCAAAATCTTCCACATGCAAGCACCACACCTCAAATCAACTCCAGGCCTTTTATCTGCTTAATTGATAATGACATAATGACGGACTTGCCCACACCTGCCCATGAAATAGCCTTTGAGTCAATTGTCCAATTACTTTTGAGCCCCTGAAATGAAGGGATTGTGTTCACAAAATGTTTTAGCTGCCTCACATTTTTATGCAATCGTTTTGTTCACCCCACTGAATTAAAGCTGAAAGTCTGCACTTCAACTGCATCTGAGTTGTTTCATTTAAAATTCATTGTGGTAATGTACAGAACAAAATTAGACAAAAGTTGTCTCTGTCCAAATATTTATGGACCTAACTGTACGTGTGCACCACACTCCACTTACACTGACGAACATTTACACAAAGTAGATGCTTGGGCAGTGCAAAAGGCATATCGTTTAAATTAAAGTAGGCAATAAATCTTACAAAGTGTTCAACTTTTTATTGTAAAAACAGATGTTACCAGGTTGTTAAACTGCAGTAATCGCTGCAACATCATTTATTCTTGTTCCGACCTGTGACTTAAAATGTCGATAAAAGTTATTTCCTTCATATTGTAACTAAATGTGTTGTATTTCTTCATTGGGTCATTAAATGACACACAATATATCATTTTTATTTAACTTTTATTTTAAATGTACCGAAATGGACTTTTTTGTAGACATCTGCCAATACATGAATGTGTGCACACACTTTATGTTTTTAATTAGAGATCTATAATCTACATGGTGGATTTTAATAATAATACAGTGGTGCCTTGGTTGGTGAGCATAATTTGTTTCGGAAATGTGCTTGTAATCCAAAGCACTCGTATGTCAAAGCCAATTTCCTCATAAGAAATAATGGACACTCAGATAATTCATTCCACAACCCAAAAATATTTATATAAAAATGATTAATATAAAATAGAGTAAAAATGCAAAAAATAAATTAACCTGCACTTTACCTTTGAAAAGAATCGTTACGCACACACTCACGTGGTCACAATGCTTTAGTGTACAGTATACGATCATACAGATGTTGACTTTATGAGTGAGGCACGGCGACTGAAATCGAGCATTGGAGATGATTACCCACAATCCCGCAGCGAGAGAGAGATACCATCAGATTAGTTGTGATCACGTAACGCTCGGCAGACAAAGCGTATACTGTTGGGTTTTCAAGAGACCGAAACTTTATTTGAACACAGGCGGAACAAACACAAGTCTCTTTTAGGATCTATCCGGGCCCGCTGTCAAAACTGGTCACCACAGCTCCGCCTCTTCATCAAAAGAACACAGAAATCTTCCTCCTCAAAGGGACGCGGCGGCTCAGGAGCCCCGACCAGAGCACAGAGGATGTCTCAGGAAATAGAGAGACAAGGCAGTGAGAAACTAGGACAGCCGCGGTACGGACTTTTAAATGTTCGAAGCTCCGCACGAGATGCAGATCACGCAACAGGCTAGCAGCTGATCCTACAAAGAGGAGATGAAAAGCTGTGTTTGTTTCCCATTGTATCACTATGTAAGAGGGAGGAGCGGCCATGTCCCCTTTGGGGCTGCGGTCACCGTGTTCACAACACGTACTACTCTTATTGCAAGACCTCACTTGTTTATCAAGTTAAAAGTTCTTAAAAAATTTTGCTCATCTTGCAAAATACTTGCAGACCAAGATTTTACTGTAATAAAAATAATGCTTTACATTTATACCGAGCTTTTCACACTGCTCAAAGCATTTCAGTGAGCCACCTCAACCACCACTAATGTGTAGTATTAACCTGGATGATGCGATGGCAGCCATTTTTGCACTAGTATATGAGACGTCAGCTGGAGAAATGGTGTGAGAGAGAGAGAGACAATCAGAGACGGGAGATGATTAGGGGGCCATGGTGGGCAGTTTAGCCAGAACATCGGGATACACCTTACTCTTTTATGAAGGATGCCCAGGGATCTTTTATGACCATTTTGCTATTCACAAACATCAGGACAGAAACCCATCCATCCATCCATCCATCCTCTTCCGCTTATCCGAGGTCGGATCGCGGGGGCAGCAGCTTGAGCAGAGATGCCCAGACTTCCCTCTCCCCGGCCACTTCTTCTAGCTCTTCCGGGGGAATCCCAAGGCGTTCCCAGGCCAGCCGGGAGACATAGTCCCTGCAGCGTGTCCTGGGTCTTCCCCGGGGCCTCCTCCCAGTTAGACGTGCCCAGAACACCTCACCAGGGAGGCGTCCAGGAGGCATCCTGATCAGATGCCCGAGCCACCTCATCTGACTCCTCTCGATGCGGAGGAGCAGCGGCTCTACTCTGAGCCCCTCTCGGATGACTGAGCTTCTCACCCTATCTTTAAGGGAGAGCCCAGACACCCTGCGGAGGAAACTCATTTCAGCCGCTTGTATTCGCGATCTCGTTCTTTCGGTCACTACCCATAGCTCATGACCATAGGTGAGGGTAGGAACATAGATCGACTGGTAAATTGAGAGCTTCACCTTACAGCTCAGCTCCTTTTTCACCACGACAGACCGATGCAGAGCCTGCATCACTGAAGACAGAAACCTATTAGACATAAATGGAAACCAACAATATCTGTCCATTGATTTCTTAATTGATGACTGACAAAGGTTGAGATTACAATTGTAATAGAGACAGCTAATAATAAAGTCAAAGTCCTAGAGACCTTGGCCAACTGGCGACCTACCTGTTCCTGGGTTTCTGTGCTGGCCTTCAAATCTGATGATTCCAATGTTCCTTGATCCAAGATTACTTTTTCCCCGCACACAGCCTGCCAGTAGAGCAGTGCCACCAAATGCCACATCCAGATATCGAGAAGAGAAACAGAATAGCGGGGGGGGTTAATAAATATTGAATTACTTATATTTCTGGCAATTGATTAACAAACTGAAATGGAGTCTACAAGGCTAATCAGCAGCTCTAGTCAGGGTATGCTAGACTACAATGGCGAGTCTTCAACTGGAATTTAAAAGTTGAGACTATAGAGGCATCTCTTATATTAGCAGGCACTATCCGTTGTAGGACCATATAGCCAGAGACACTGCAGGTCCCAAATGAGGCCTATTCTGGGGTCAGATTGAGTGATGGTCCTGGTCTGGCTGGTGGTATTTGGCGACCCTGCTCACTCTTTTTTGCTATTTAGTGAGCACTTCTTCAATAAAAAGTTGGACATACTGTGATGCCTTAGATTTGGAAGGTCAGGTTGCCTGGGGTGAGGCCTATTCCAAGTAAGCTAGGGAAGGCCTTGGCCTGTTTTTTTTTTTTGTTCTTTATTTCGCCTTATACAATTACTTGTATTAGGAATTTATTAGTTTTCGCATACCCCTTGGGGTCTGAGCGCAGGGTCAGCCATTGTACCACACGCCTGGAGCAAGGGTCTTGCTCAAGGGCCCAGCAGAGTAGGATCTCTTTTGGCAGTGACGGGGATTCGAACCGGCAACCTTCTGGATATCCTTAGCCTCAGAGCCACCACTCCACCCTAAACTGGTTAACAGGTCTTTTTCAAGGCCTCACACCCACCTTTCACTATTTTTGCATTGCACTGCCACTCTGAACGGGTCTGACTTTGTCTGTTGTAACTGGCTGTCGACCGCCCAGAGGTTTATTTTCTCCAGGGATGCTGCTGCTGATTGGAGGTTTTGTTTTCCTCTCGTCCGTTGTCAACTGTCCACAGTTCAACAATTAATGAATGTACTAATAGTGCTAGGCTCCATTTATGTTAATTGGTTTCAAAGTAGTTTTGTTATCCTGTCTGTGTCTTTATGCGGACTCTTTATGTAATAAGCACTCTGCGATCTCTGCTCTGTGCCTGCACTCAGTGGAGGGCACTATACAAACATAAAGTGAAGCGAGTTAAATTAGGAATGCTGTAGATTGTCATTTATTTTCTTTGACGGGTGTTTTGGTGGCGTTTGGTTACTGACATAGTTTGTCACGTATGGACTCTGCATATCTTTCTCCAGGTACTTTCTTCCACATCCTAAAACAGTGTGTGTTGGGTAAACTAGAAGCTCAAAATTGACCCCTATTTGATGGACTGGTGTTTCATGCAGGGCGGGCGGAACTGGACAAGTGGAAGGAACAGAAGAAGAAAATCAACATCCTTTACAGAGCATACCACCACAGGACAAAAATACAACTCCAGGTAATGAGATGAAACACAAGGTCATTCAGTACACGATAAACCTTGGTGAGTCTGAAAAGTGTATGCAGCTCTAAGATATTTTACAGCTAATAAATTCTAAAAATAAAAAAGGGACTTGGGAACAGCAAAGTTGTTTGTCTTCAGAGTCCTTCTTGATGTTTGTACCTGTCCTTAGCGTGTCTCTCTCTGTCTCTGTCTCTCTCTGCTTGGTGGCTCTGGGCCCCCTGAAGTGACAGAGCTAACCGGCATCTTCACAGGAGCTAATGAAGTGCTGCTCTCTGTGACCGTGACACTTCGGAGTCGTCGTCATCTCTGTGCTGAGCCCTGGAGGCAAGAAAGGCAAGGCGGCCGTTTATCATGTTGTGCCGAGTAGACTCCGCGGCGAAAGACCAACGCAAGGCATTGTGAAGGAGTGTGACATCTGGATGGACCGCCAGCTTCGCATTATCTATTTACAGTCACTGATAAGAAGTGGCTGGCAATGAAATAAAAAAGGTATTGGTATAAATTCCTCATATTGAGCCATGGTCTGCCATACCAAGCAGCGAACTGGAATAGGGTAAGATAAAATTTAGTTTGATTAGAAACACAGACATCTAAACCCAGCATGGGCTACAAGGTGGGAGCCAACCCAGGATGGCATATGATTCCATTGCAGGGCAAAGATAATCCAACAATCAGTCGTCAATTTGTGTACTGAACTCATTTAATTCCATTTTAGACTTGTAAGTTCTGATTGTACTGTGTCTGTTTATGAGATAGAGAGATATGAAAGGCACTATATGATAGATAGATAGATAGATAGATAGATAGATAGATAGATATGAAAGGCACTATATAAAATAGATAGATATGAAAGGCACTATATAAAATAGATAGATAGATAGATAGATAGATAGATAGATAGATAGATAGATAGATAGATAGATAGATATGAAAGGCACTATATAAAATAGATAGATATGAAAGGCACTATATAAAATAGATAGATAGATAGATAGATAGATAGATAGATAGATAGATAGATAGATAGATAGATAGATAGATAGATAGATAGATAGATAGATAGGAAAGGCACTATATAAGATAGATAGATAGATAGATAGATAGATAGATAGATAGATAGATAGATAGATAGATAGATAGATAGATAGATAGATAGGAAAGGCACTATATAAGATTAATTCCATTTTAGACTTGTAATTGTACTGTGTCTGTTTATGAGAGAGAGAGATATGAAAGGCACTATAGATAGATAAATAGATAGACAGACATTATATAATATATATATATAACAGACTGACAGACAGACTGAATGGCTAAAGGTATGTGGAATATCCTCCAAATTATTGACTTCAGGTTTTCATTGTTGGCTGCTGCATAAACTTAAGCACATAGCCAAGCAATCTCCTTTGTCACCCACTGGCAATAGAATGGGCCGTACTGAACAGCTCAGGGACTTTAAGTGTCTCACTGTCACAGGATGCCAGTTTTGCCACAAGTCAGTCTGCTAGATCTGTCCCGGTCAACATTATCTCAGCCATGACGTGGCAGACCATGCAGACTTACATCACACACATTTGTAGTAATAATATGCATTGCATTTGTCATTCCAACAGATGATGAATCATAACTATTAACACTGCTTTTACAAATCCCATACCAAATAGCATATAACAGAGACATATGCATTGCATTTGTCACTCCAACAGTTGGCGCATCACACACATGTGTAGTAATAATATGCATTGCATTTGTCATTCCAACAGATGATGAATCATAACTATTAACACTGCTTTTACAAATCCCATACCAAATAGCATATAATGGAGGCATATGCATTGCATTTGTCACTCCAACAGTTGGTGCATCACACACATGTGTAGTAATAATATGCATTGCATTTGTCATTCCAACAGATGATGAATCGTAACTATTAACACTGCTTTTACAGATCCCATACCAAATAGCATATAATGGAGGCATATGCATTGCATTTGTCATTCCAACAGCTGGCTCATGACAAGCAGTTGTAGTAATAAACTCTATTTCACTTGTTATTCCAACAAATGAAACATCACAAACATTAGCACTGTTTTTACAAATCACATACCAAATGGTATATAAAAAAGACATACACATTGCATGATGCACTGCAAACATTAATGCTGAGGTCTACGTTGGTTACTTAGATTTCGGCCCACCTTAGATGGGTAGAGCACTTAGCATTCAAAATAAAACGTGTACCCTCCCAAGGGGATAGATACTTTGCATAGACACTAATTCTTTTCTATCTGTGTTCTTTTAAAACATATTCATTTATTATATGTAAAATAATCTAGTGTACTGTCAGTCCATTTAATATAATTAGACGTAAGGGGCCTCCTGTGTCTGGGCCTTCTCTTCTCGTCGCCTCTCACCCACTAATGAAGTCAGTTCAATTTTTCTACCGATTTACGTCTTCTCTTTTCTTTTGCTCTGCAGTTCTTGTGGTGACACGCACTCCTTCTGTGTTCGGCTGAATAATAATTATTGCATAAGGCCTATTTTACATAAGAAGACCAGCAGCGTACAAAGAATGGGGAGCCATTTATTCGCGGCAGGATTCCATCCTGCTTTGCAGTGAAATCCGCTTTTTATAACTGGCAAATGTAGAGCATTGTGTTCTATTCACCTAATCAATCAAGACCCCACTTACAAGAAATCAGCCGCTGCTGGGTGCTGCTGGCAGAACGTTTGGCTTTTTAAAAATAGGCAGGACTGCATCTGGGAAAGGAGTCAGAGCGACGAAGGCTTGAAAGTTAAATGCGTCGAACTCGAGGGTCAGTTTGTTGACCACAATTTAATAAGGTGACAGTGGGACAGTATGGACGAACACAATGTCCTTTAGGTTATCTGAATTTAAAAGGGACAGGTGTCAGGGACTGCAGACACATAATAAAATATCCTGGTATGTGACGTAAGCAGTAAATATCTCTAACAAATTTCTCTTACATCTTACATGACAACAAGGAATTCACACTTTGTATCATGCACAACATTATGGGATGGTCGAGATATCTGTAGCTACATTAGAGCTGTGTTTACCCTTGGACAAATGAGTCAAAAATGATAGAGAAAGGAAAAAAAATGTGACTACATGTAACAGAAATGTAAATACCAAAATGTCAACGTAATTACGGTAGGAGCAGTATGTCTCGTGTCCACTGCTGTGCTGTCTATCGTGTGACATATTTTCAGGCAGTCAGCAATGCACAGCTCGATGCCACGACTGTCACATCCTTTGCACACTTAACATTTTTCTGTTGACTGAACTTGAGAGGGTAGAATGTTGGTGTCTGACCCACACGATCGACGCGCCCCTGGTGTTATTGTAGGCTACCACAGCGCAAGGCTTAGTGACGTCCACATGTCCCCTGCCACAAATGTTAACAATTGCCGCTTTGTGATGAGTGATTAGGAGGCGAACGTCTTGCTCTCGATCACAATCATTTTGCCTTTGTCGTCACACAGCTACAGTTGCATCACGGTGAAGCTTCACATAACCAAATTCGCCGGGCAAATCGCAGCATTGCAGCTGTACAGTGCCATGTCATGCAGCAGTTTCACTATCCGTGTCATTGTCCGATGACAAGCTCATATTCTCGTCACTATCGCTTTTTTGTTTGACGTTATTTTTCTCATCTCTTTGCATTGGGACGGCTCAAAGAGAATCATCAAGGAAAAACAGAAAAGTCTGAGTATGGTTGGTCATTGATTTGGAGAAGGCTTATGACTGAATGTCACGCCAAGAAGTCTGGAGGTGCATGAGAGGGAAAAGAGGACCAGAGAAGTCTGTGAAGATTGTCTAGCATACGTATACAGGTACAATACATCCATCCATCCATCCTCTTCTGCTTATCCGAGGTCGGGTCGCGGGGGCAGCAGCTTGAGCAGAGATGCCCAGACTTCCCTCTCCCCGGTCACTTCTTCTAGCTCTTCTGGGAGAATCCCAAGGTGTTCCCAGGCCAGCCGGGAGACATAGTCCCTCCAGCGTGTCCTGGGTCTTCCCCGGGGCCTCCTCCCGGTTAGACGTGCCCGGAACACCTCACCAGGGAGGCGTCCAGGAGGCATCCTGATCAGATGCCCGAGCCACCTCATCTGACTCCTCTCGATGCGGAGGAGCAGCGGCTCTACTCTGAGCTTCTCACCCTATCTTTAAGGGAAAGCCCAGACACCCTGCGGAGGAAACTCATTTCAGCCGCTTGTATTCGCCATCTCCTTCTTTCAGTCACTACCCATAGCTCATGACCATAGGTGAGGGTAGGAGCATAGATCGACTGGTAAACTGAGAGCTACGCCTTGCGGCTCAGCTCCTCAGACCGATGCAGAGCCCGCATTACTGTGGATGCCGCACCGATCCGCCTGTCGATCTCACACTCCATTCTTCCCTCACTCGTGAACAAGACCCCGAGATACTTGAACTCCTCCACTTGGGGCAGGATCTCGCTACCAACCCTGAGAGGGCACTCCACCCTTTTCCGGCAGGTACAATACAATACAATAAAATTTATGTTTTGTATAGTCGAAAATCACACAAGACGTGCCGCAATTGACTTTAACAGGCCCGGCCTCTTGACAGCCCCCCAGCTGCGACTCTCAAGCAAAAACTCCCAAAAAAACCTAGTAGGGAAAAATGGAAGAAACCTCCGGAAAGGCCATTCAAAGAGTGATCCCTTTTCAGGTAGGTTGGGCGTGCAGTGGGTGTCAAAAAGAAAAGGGGGTCAATACAACACAATACACAGAACAAATCCTCAATACAATACAAAAATAAAAATTTAAGAAGTACGGAGCAGAATTTAACAGTAGATGATATCCCATAAGAAGATTTGGATATATTTAGAGTTCTGGAGACCTCATCCATCAAGCTGCCTCCCCCATTTGGCCATTCTATGGCTGAAACAGCGCTGGGCCAGCCAATCCGATTAAAGGATCCCTCCTACCCATGATTCCTGCGATCCTCCATCAGAGAGAGCACGAGCGTTTTAAACTGAACAAACGGAGTGCGGCCTGAGAGGTAGGATCTGAACCAGTCTAATAGTCTAATTTTCTGAGATACTGAATTTTGAGTTTTCATTACGTGTAGGCCAAAATCAGCAAAATGAAAAGAAATAAACACTTGAAATATATCACTCTGTGTAATGAATCTATATAATAAATCAGTTTCACTTTTCAAATTGAATTACTGAAATAAATTAACGTTTCGATGATACAGTAATCCCTCGCTACTTCGCGGTTCACTTTTCGCGGATTCACGACTTCGCGGATTTTATATGTAAGCATATCTAAATATATAACGCGGATTTTTCGCTGCTTCGCGGGTTTCTGCGGACAATGGGTCTTTTTACTTCTGGTACTTGCTTCCTCAGTTGGTTTGCCCAGTTGATTTCATACAAGAGATGCTATTGGCGGATGGCTGAGAAGCTACCCAATCAGAGCACACAGTTAAAGTTCCTGTGTGCTGCTGATTGGCTCAGCGACGCAGTGCTGCATTAACCAGGAAGTCTCATCTCACTCATTCAGCATTAATGTGCTACTGCTTCAGGGGCCGTGTCGAAGCGCCAACAGAAGATGCAAATGATTGCAGTAAAGATAAAAGTTTTGGATATGTTGAAGGAAGGGAACAGCTACACCGCTGCAGGACACCATCAATGAGTCCACGATTCTTTTTATTTAAAAAGGAGGAAAATCATATAAGATCTACAGCCGCAGTGTCCTTTAACCAGGGCGCAAAACAAGTTGCAAGTGGATGTGATAAGGCAGTAGTCTGGATGGAATCTGCTTTAGGAATCTTTGCAACAAGGTTGACGACGTCATTACCACCTACAAGCTGCTACGTGTACTTCGCTATAAGTAAGTGTAAACTTATCTACTGATTTCATATTGCTTAGCAGTTGTCCCTGTTATTAATAGAGTAAAGGGTGGGGTGTAAACAATACAGGGAGGGTTTAAAAACGTCCAAATACACGTTAAATAATTAAATAAATATGGTGTCCCTACTTCACAGAAATTCAGTTATCGCGGTCGGCCTTGGAACCTATCTCCCGCGATAAGCGAGGGATTACTGTATTCTAATTTATTGACATGCACCTGTATACTGTAGAAGTGAGGACTTGGGTTATAAGAAGACCAGATCCCAGTTAGAGGAGGTCTGCACCAGGGGTATTTTTCAAGTCCTTACCTCTTTGACCTGCTTATGGATGTGTTGAATCATGGGATACAAGACCAATCCTCCTGGTGCAGGCCTTGTACTGGTGACATTGTGTTGTGTAGCACCAGAATGGGGCAAGACGAGAGTTAGTTGGAAGAATGGAGAAGGGATTTGGGAGATAGAGGGTTGAAGATAAAGAGAGGATATAGGAGGTTTAATGATGATCAGAAGTTACAACTCTTGAAAAGATTGGATAAGTTTAAATATCTGGGATCAATGGTAGCCCAAGATGGAGAATTAGATGCTGAGGTAACCCACAAGGGTGCAGTGCAGATGGAACCAAGGGAAGAAGGTATCAGAAGTACTCTGTATTATCAAAGTATTGAAGGTGATGGTTAAAGGTGAGGTTTTGAAGACAGCGGTCAGACCAGCAAAGGAAGCACAGCAGGAGATGAAGTTGGATTTTGAAGACATGAGGATGTTGAGATGGATGTGTGGAGTTACAAATAAAAAGGACAGAATAAGAAATGAGACAATCAGAGGTGCAACAAAAGTGAGAGAGATATCTCAGAAAGTACAGGAAAGTCGAATGAAACGGTATGGACATGTGATGAGGAGAGACAAGGAATATGTGGGGCCAAAGAAGAGCCGGATGGATAAAGAAAAAGGGTCAGACTGAGGAGGAAATGGGTGGAGGAGGTTGACCAAGCATATCGACCCCACGTACAAGTGGGAAAAGTTGAAGAAGAAGTTCATGACAAAGGTCGAGGAACACCGTAGTAAGACATTCCAGTATCATCGTGCACCATCCAGTCAAACTGAAATTGCCTTCTCCAAAAGAGTTTGTGTAACACACTCAAGGGAACTCTTTGACTAGAGAAGCAGGCTGTTAAAACTTTGATGCCTTCCTAACACATGTTGTTAACTATCAAGGTCATGTCAATTATTTATGATCCGTCACACAGAACGCAGATGGGAGAAATTTGATTTTATGACAGTCTAAATTTGTGCTTTGAATTCTGCATTTCTGACCTTGTAAGCAAAAAAAAAAAAAAAAAAGTTTTACAGTAGCAAAATATCACAACGCTCCTTCAAGGGGCTAGGACTGAAAATCGATGGAAGAGTCACGTAGCGTGATGGGAGCGGACGTTTTCCGACTCTCATATCCAGATCCTTTTATTTAAGGGTTTCTGCTCCATCTGTCCGGACACTCCGAGTCGTGTATGTGTGTGTGTGTGTGTATGAGCACCCTGCTATATATGGAGTGACATTTTACGCTAGTGAAGCTCTGCCACCCACTCGTGACCCCTTGGGTTTTAGAAGTTAGTCATTCTGTGAACCCAACAAGCCACCTTAGTTTAGTGTCCTCTTACAACCATCCATTAGGCTTTTGGCCATGTTGTCTTTATAAGACGCGCGTGTTTACAGCTTCGGAGTGTTCATTGCCGTTATAATTAAAGCCTGCGCTTGCTGCTTCACTTCTTGTGTGTTGATGCCCTACAAAAAAACAGACCCAAACAGTTCAGCGTGTCTTCTCCATAATTGGCTGCACAACAGACTAATCGCTGAGCCTAAACTGCAAAACATCCTTAATTACTCCAGCAGGGTGCCTTGCATTAAAAGCCGACAGACATCATTTTGTTTACCTTGTGCTGGTCTGTGTGACAATGGGAGCTGCTTAGAGAGCCCGTGCCAGGCTGCTCTCCCCATTTATACATTTTCATATTTTCTGTTTGTGTTTAGTCCACTCCTGCTATCTAACTCATACATCTGAAGGAAGAGTTCTACAGTAGCTGACTTCAGATCTAATAGTTTGGGTTTAAAGCCTGTGCCCGTTCACTGCCTACGCACAATGGATTGAGACCCCTTCACTTTCTGCACACTTTATTATGTTATGCATTTCATTTATAATGGGTAAAATTTCAATTTTATATAATTATTATATAATTATATAATTTTATAACCCAGAGGTGGGCAAGTGCGGCCTTCGAGGTCTTTTTTTGTGGCCGTCGTGAAGGTATCAGTGAAAAAAGTGATTGCGGCCTTTTGGCTTGTTCACACTAGCCGAAAATGTTCAATGAAGCAAACATTCGTTTGGTCTGCACGTTCACACCTGACAGAATGGTTAATGACAGCTAACGAAATACAGCCAAGCTGAATGCAAGTTATGCCAATAGCAGTGAAGCTAGATACAGCGCATCCGGAAAGTATTCACAGCGCATCACTTTTTCCACATTTTGTTATGTTACAGCCTTATTCCAAAATGGATTAAATTCATTTTTTTCCTCAGAATTCTACACACAACACCCCATAATGACAACATGAAAAAAGTTTACTTGAAGTTTTTGCAAATTTATTAAAAATAAACAAACTGAGAAATCCCATGTCCATAAGTATTCACAGCCTTTGCTCAATACTTTGTCGATGCACCTTTGGCAGCAATTCCAGCCTCAAGTCTTTTTCAATATGATGCCACAAGCTTGGCACACCTGTCCTTGGCCAGTTTGGCCCATTCCTCTTTGCAGCACCTCTCAAGCTCCACCAGGTTGGATGGGAAGCGTCGGTGCACAGCCATTTTAAGATCTCTCCAGAGACGTTCAATCGGATTCAAGTCTGGGCTCTGGCTGGGCCACTCAAGGACATTCACAGAGTTGTCCTGAAGCCACTCCTTTGATATCTTGGCTGTGTGCTTAGGGTCGTTGTCCTGCTGAAAGATGAACCGTCGTCCCAGTCTGAGGTCAAGAGCACTCTGGAGCAGGTTTTCATCCAGGATGTCTCTGTACATTGCTACAGTCATCTTTCCCTTTATCCTGACTAGTCTCCCAGTTCCTGCCGCTGAAAAACATCCCCACAGCATGATGCTGCCACCACCATGCTTCACTGTAGGGATGGAGTTGGCCTAGTGATGAGCGGTGCCTGGTTTCCTCCAAACGTGACGCCTGGCATTCACACCAAAGAGTTCAATCTTTGTCTCATCAGACCAGAGAATTTTCTTTCACATGGTCTGAGAGTCCTTCAGGTGCCTTTTGGCAAACTCCAGGCGGGCTGCCATGTGCCTTTTACTAAAGAGTGGCTTCCGTCTGGCCACTCTACCATACAGGCCTGATTGGTAGATTGCTGCAGAGATGGTTGTCCTTCTGGAAGGTTCTCCTCTCTCCACAGAGGACCTCTGGAGCTCTGACAGAGTGACCATTGGGTTCAAAGCAGCAGAAATTTTTCTGTAACCTTCTCCAGATTTGTGCCTCGAGACAATCCTGTCTCAGAGGTCTACAGACAATTCCTTTGACTTCATGCTTGGTTTGTGCTCCGACATGAACTGTCAACTGTGGGACCTGAAGAGACAACTACATGAATAATAAAAGCATGCCTATATATTGTTCTCCCTGTGTCTGCGTGAGTTTCCTCCCACAGTCCAAAGACATGCAGGTTAGGTGGATTAGCGATTCTAAATTGGCCCTAGTGTGTGTGCTTGGTGTGTTTGTGTGTGTCCTGCGGTGGGTTGGCACCCTGCCCGGGATTGGTTCCTGCCTTGTGCCCTGTGTTGGCTGGGATTGGCTCCAGCAGACCCCCGTGACCCTGTGTTCGGATTCAGCAGGTTGGATAATGGATGGATGGATGTTGTGCCATGCCAACATTGTCTTTTTTGTATCATCATTATTATTATTATTATTTCCTATACGGTTTTGTATCTGCTATAATTGGATCCACTTAAAGTGGTGATTTCTTGGGGACTGTTACCCATTTAGAATGAAGACAGCCTGTGCTAATTTGCTTCTAGGGCAGCCTTTACAGTCCCGACACCTTTTGATCTGAACAGAAGGATCCCAAACTTGGAAGTATGTTGGCCTGCTGCTCTCTGGGTGGCTTTGCCAAACTAAAATAACAAGCGAAGAGGGCTTTGCCCTGTTACCACCTTTGTCCTTGGCTGCACCATGCCAACTGGAATACTTGTTCTTTATTCATTAAAAGAGTTCCATATTCCCCATCCCTTCAGTAGCACAGATACCGAATATTTATGACTTGATAAAGAATGGAGGTTGTCTCTTAGCAGCTCGGCTCACGAGTGACACTATTAACAGGCGGTGGCCACATCCTCTTTATTTCAGTGCCATATAATTGTCTTTAGATCATGACGCGATCACAAGTAATTTCTCCATGACATTTCTAGACTGCAGCTTATAATTGATATCTTTCCTGTTCTGTCAGTCATCACCATTATTCTGGTGCCTCTGTAATTTAGCATTTTTTTTTTCAGTGACAGGAATAATGATTTTCTTGTAAAAATCAAACGAAAGGCCCGTCACATATCTGATGCAATCCAAGAAAGCTGACAAAAGGCAAGCATGCTTTAAGTCTGGGTGACACTTGTAATGGATGGCCTCCCTTTTAATGGAAGACCCTTCAGGGCCTGCTAGAGACAAAAAGATACGAAGATATAAAAAAAAAAAAAAAAAATCAAACTGCATAAATAAAGGCATAAAAATCAGGCCAGCACAAGTCCTTGTTGATGTAATAAAAGTAAAACATAACCCAACTTTGAGAGCAGTTAAAACTTCATCTGAAGGAAATACGAGAAACAATCGTTTTCATGTTAATGAGTTTTTCTCAGTTTCGTATCCCAATCATGTTTTCAAACACTGTGGCAAAGTCTCAGAGGATTATTTGGATGGGATCCAATTACAGACTAAAATCTTCATTAAAGGATCATTGGATGATATTTTTTACTTTGCTGACATCATACTAATTGGCTACGATGTACCACTTTGCCATAGGAGTGATTCTAAAGTGGCAGCGAGCTAGCAAATTGTTGAAAAACGTTTAATTAAAGGCATAACAACGCAAGGCTAAATGAGCCAGGGTGTAGGCTGTGGAATTTCAAATGCATTACTGTGGGCAGCTAGGCACAAGGAAGCACAACAATATGTAAGAAATCATGAAAAATTACGAGAGGCTGCCTGTTTTTTAGATGTTGGCAAAACAACTCGTTTGTGAGGTGTAAGGATTTGGATATGTGCTCTTAATTGCCTCTGCTTCATTACGGCAGTAAGTCAGAATTTATATTCAGTTTAGTTCAGGCACATTTGCACTTATGAGCACAACGAGCTATAGAATAACTGCAAATGTAAAAGGACAAAAATACAACGTAACCACAAAACGGAATGGTCAAACATAAACAGGGAGTCTTCAGGCTATAGATATATATAAATACTGTATATATTTTTGTACATATGTGTATGTCCATGTAGCACCACTGGTTTTGAGGAAAATTAATTAATTTGCATATAAGGACTGAGGCAGTACTGTGGTGCAGAAGTTAGTGCTCCAGGGCCCTGGGCATTCCATCTTCTTCTTATATTTAAAACATACAGTAAGCATGTTAGGTTACCTGGTAAGTCTATGGGAGCCCAGCAGATGTGAGTGCGCCCTCCGATGGACTCATCTAGGGGTGGCTTTTGCATTGCCACTAAAGTTTCCAGGACAGACTTTAATTCCCCCAAGGCCATACAGTGGAGCAATTGAGTTTAGAACATTACTGGATTCTGTCACAAGTAAATAATCAGATACAGACCTACCTGTCCTCATCTCCTGTCATTATTGCATCAAGATAGATAGATAAATAGATAGATAGATAGACAGATAGATAGATAGATAGACAGACAGACATGAATGGCACAATATAAGATAGACAGACAGACAGATATGAAAGGCACAATATTAGATAGACAGATATGAAAGGCACTATATAAGATAGACAGACAGACATGAAAGGCACAATATAAGATAGACAGACAGATATGAAAGGCACTATATAAGATAGACAGACAGACAGATATGAAAGGCACAATATAAGATAGACAGACAGATATGAAAGGCACTATATAAGATAGACAGACAGACAGATATGAAAGGCACAATATAAGATAGACAGACAGATATGAAAGGCACAATATAAGATAGACAGACAGACAGATATGAAAGGCACTATATAAGATAGACAGACAGACAGATATGAAAGGCACAATATAAGATAGACAGACAGATATGAAAGGCACAATATAAGATAGACAGACAGACAGATATGAAAGGCACTATATAAGATAGACAGACAGACAGATATGAAAGGCACAAAATTAGATAGACAGACAGATATGAAAGGCACAATATAAGATAGACAGACAGACAGATATGAAAGGCACTATATAAGATAGACAGACAGACAGATATGAAAGGCACAAAATTAGATAGACAGACAGATATGAAAGGCACTATATTAGATAGACAGACAGATATGAAAGGCACAATATAAGACAGAGTGACAGACAGATATGAAAGGCACTATATAAGATAGACAGATACATAATTTTAAAGAAGCTGAATAAAAATACTACATTATGACAAACAACAAATATACTTCAAAATGACTAAAAAGAAATAAAATGTCTCACCTGGCTAAAGATAAAAAAAATACAGTGGAACCTCAGTTTGTGAGCATAATTCGTTCTAGAAACGTGCTTGCAGTCCAAAGCACTCGTATTTCAAAGTGAATTTCCCCATAAGAAATAATGGAAACTCAGATGATTCGTTCCACAACCCAAAACTATTCATATAAAAATGATTAATACAAAATATAAAGTAAAAATACATAAAACAAATTAACCTGCACTTTACCTTTGAAAAGAATCATGGCTGGTGTGAGTGACTTTCTAAACTTTTGTGGGATTCCACCCAACGGGGCATGTGGAAGAGCGTCCCAAAGCAATCACAGTCTCCCAGCGCTGTAGCAGTTCGCCGTAAAAGTGAATCCAAAAAGATCGCGGACGTGCTATAAGCGCCTGCCGTCGATGGAAGATACAAGGAACATTATAAATGTGCAGGGCCCTGCCTGACTGCTGTGTCTGTGTATAGGAGAGTGGCAGATCCCGCTACAATAAATAACCGCACTGTTGCTGTTTCAAGCTGAATAAAACTGGTGTTGCTAAAGTACTGAGACTCAGCTTCGTGTTTTGGGGTGCAAGACGGGGACTCGCACGTCACAACACACACACACACAGTCACAATGCTGTAGTAAACAGTATACGCTCGTACGGATGTTGACTATAGGAGTGAGGCACACCGACTCAGACAGAGAATAGGAGACGATTACCCACAATCCTGCAGTGAGAGAGAAGAACCATCAGCTCAGTTGTGATCACATGACACTCAGCAGACAAAGCGTATACATACTACTCGTATTGCAAGGCTTCGCTCATTTATCAAGTCAAAATTTATTAAAAATTTTAGCTCGTTTTGCAAAACGCTCGTAAACAAAGTTACTCGCAAACCGAGGTTCCACTGTATAGTCCCAGTCCCTGTGAGGCGCTATAGAGACATATTGCTGGTGACATAAAGGAGCCAACAGCAGCGCTTCTTGACACACTTCTGCTAATGATTTGTTGGCTGAAAATCATGTTAGCGTTTATGTGTCAGAGAGAGGATGTGTAGCATTGTTCATAATGGCACTCAGTTTTGTCTTTATTCTGTCCTCCTCCACTACCTCCTGAGGGTCCAGCATGTGTCCCATAACTGAGCCTTGTTGCTTTGGTGGGCCTCACAACAACAACATTTATTTATATAGCACATTTTCATACAAAAAGTAGCTCAAAGTGCTTTACATAATGAAGAGAAGAAAAATAAAAGACAAAATAAGAAATTAAAATAAGACAACATTAGTTAACAAAGAAAAAGAGTAAGGTCCGATGGCCAGGGTGGACAGAAAAAAACAAACAAAAAAAAAAACTCCAGAAGGCTGGAGAATTAAATAAAATCTGCAGGGGTTCCAGGCCACGAGACCACCCAGTCCCCTCTGGGCATTCTACCTAACATAAATGAAATAGTCCTCTTTGTTTTTAGGGTTCTCACGGAAGGACTTGATGATGATGGTCATGCAGACTTCTGGCTTTTAATCCATCACTGTTGGAACATCACGGTGAAGTGATGTTACCAGCCCGCATTGCACACACTCGAAGATGGCACTGGCCATCACAGAGTGGGAGAAGATGTAAATATTTTTAAACCTATATGTCAAAAACACGCAAAAAGGTTTAATTTCAAGATTGATTAATTTGTTTGCTGCAGTAGACTTTAACTTAAGGAACACTGTGCCTTTTGAATTCTCCTCAAAAATGATCCATGGATTTCTTCTCAATCCCTCTGAAATTCAGTTATGGAGTTATGAAAGGCTGGAGGCAAGTGAATCAACCACAAGTGTGGTGCGGTTTCCTTAGAATGAGCCATATTCTAATCTACTTAAAACCTTCAGGATACTTGGTGGCTGGAGTTTGGCAAAAAGAACTGAGCATGAGACAGGAACCAACCCAGGATGGGGCTCTAGATCATCACCACTTAAACACTAATAAAATCATGGGGGCCAGTTTAGAGTTACCAATACACTTAAAGAGCTTGAGGACATTGGAGGAACGCTGGAGCATCCAGAAGAACACATGGGAGAAACATGCAAAGTATACACAGACATAGGCAGAAGACTAAACACCACATAGCTACAAGGTGCTAAGGTAGATTTCCAGTTCCATAACATGGCACAATGACAAATCCTCTTTCTACAGAAATACAGTTAAAAGCTCAGGGTTTCATTTTTTATCCTTAGGAAGAAATCTAAAACTTGATGCAATACACTGTGCAATTGAAGCGACGTGCCAGCCTGACTGATTTCATTTTGTTGTCTCCACGCGCTGCTTCATAAAGATTATTCAGCAAGATTCATTTAAAAAAAAAACAACACAGATGACTGTAATGGCGCCAGTTTGATAAACCTGATGAATAGCTTTCATTTTGTTAATTTTAATGAAGCGATTTATTCTTAAACCCTTGTGATCATCTCCAGGAAAATGAATGCTAGTTATCCCCCTTTCATAAAATATGAAATGAAAGTAATTTTATTTCCATAATGCTTGAAGTGCATAATGAGCAGCTAAAAAAAAAAAAATCAACATTCTGATGGCTCAGCGAGATTCCTCAAAATCTCATTAAATAATACTGGGTGTACTTTTACAAACTGCATTTTTTAAATCATGCGTATTCCCATATCTCTTAGAAACTGACAAGTTTAATGCGTCCAGGAAATGAACCAAAGACTTTACATAACTTAGCCAGCCCCCTGTCTTGATATACTGTACTGTAGGAGGTTCAGGCTTCTTGGCCCTTGGCTGTCGGTCTGTCTGCCGTATAACAAACTGGAGTACATTCTCCCTAACGTCTACTAGGCCAGCCACTCCCTTCTTCCTGGGTCTGCCCATTTTTAGGACATCCACTGTACCTGCGGCACAAAGCATCTCTGGTGAGGTGATGTCCTCACAGGTGGCGCAGTGGTAGTGCTGCTGCTTTGCAGTAAGGAGACTGTGGAAGATGGTGGGTTTGCTTCCCGGTTCCTCCCTGTGTGGATAGCGTTTTGAGTACTGAGAAAAGCGCTATATAAATGTAATGAATTATTATTATTTATTATTATACCTGAGGGGCCAATTTCTGTGTTTCTACTTATGTGACCTAGCCAAGATTTTTCTAACCTTGCCTGCCTAAAAACTGCCAGACCACCCATCTCATCAATAATAAAGAAGAAGTGGCCAACAATTACTGGAGATTGTGAACTTGCCGTGGAACATTGACACAGGAATTACAGTTAGGTGCATAAATATTTGGACAGAGACAACTTTTTTCTCATTTTGGCTCTGTACATTACCACAATGAATTTGAAATGAAACAACTCAGATGCAGTTGAAGTGCAGACTTTCAGCTTTAATTCAGTGGGGTGAACTAAATGATTGCATAAAAATGTGAGGCAACTAAAGCATTTTTGTGAACACAATCCCTTCATTTCAGGGGCTCAAAAGTAATTGGACAATTGACTCAAAGGCTATTTCATGGGCAGGTGTGTGCAAGTCCGTCATTATCAATTAAGCAGATAAAAGGCCTGGAGTTGATTTGAGGTGTGGTGCTTGCATGTGGAAGATTTTGCTGTGAATAGACAACATGCGGTCAAAGGAGCTCTCCATGCAGGTGAAAGAAGACATCCTTAAGCTGCGAAAACAGAAAAAACCCATCTGAGAAATTGCTACAATATTACGAGTGGCAAAATCTACAGTTTGGTACATCCTGAGAAAGAAAGCAAGCACTGGTGAACTCAGCAACGCAAAAAGACCTGGACGTCCAAGGAAGACAACAGTGGTGGATGATCGCAGAATCATTTCCATGGTGAAGAGAAACCCCTTCACAACAGCCAACCAAGTGAACAACAGGGGGTAGGCATATCGATATCCAAGTCTATCATAAACAGAAGACTGCATGAAAGTAAATCCAGAGGGTGCACTGCAAGGTGCAAGCCACTCATAAGCCTCAAGAATAGAAAGGCGAGATTGGACTTTGCTAAAGAACATCTAAAAAAAAGCCAGCACAGTTCTGGAAAAACATTCTTTGGACAGATGAAACCAAGATCAACCTCTACCAGAATGATGGCAAGAAAAAAGTATGGAGAAGGCGTGGAACAGCTCATTATCCAAAGCATATCACATCATCTGTAAAACACGGTGGAGGGAGGCAGTGTGATGGCTTGGGCGTGCATGGCTGCCAGTGGCACTGGGACACTAGTGTTTATTGATGATGTGACACAGGACAGAAGCACCCAAATGAATTCTGAGGTGTTCAGAAACATACTGTCTGCTCAAATCCAGCTAAATACAGCAGTCAAATTGATTCATGATACAGATGGACAATGACCCAAAACATACAGCCAAAGCAACCCAGGAGTTTATTAAAGCAAAGAAGTGGAAAATTCTTGAATGGCCAAGTCAGTCACCTGATCTTAACCCAATTGAGCAGGCACTTCACTTATTGAAGACTAAACTTCAGACAGAAAGGCCCACAAACAAACAGCAACTGAAAGCCGTGCAGTAAAGGCCTGGCAGAGCATTAAAAAGGAGGAAACCCAACATCTGGTGATGTCCAGGAGTTCAAGACTTCAGGCTGTCATTGCCAACAAAGGGTTTTCAACCAAGTATTAGAAATTAACATTTTATTTCCAGTTATTTAATTTGCCCAATTACTTTTGAGCCCCTGAAATGAAGGGATTGTGTTCAAAAAATGCTTTAGTTGCCTCACATTTTTATGCAATCGTTTTGTTCACCCCACTGAATTAAAGCTGAAAGGCTGCACTCCAACTGCATTCATTGTGGTGATGTACAGAACCAAAATTAGAAAAAGTTGTCTGTCCAAATATTTATGGACATAACTGTATATCAAAAATAAAGACGATCCATTGGAGGCTAAAAGAAGTATGTGAGCTCTTAGAAAACAGTCTAACGATGATATGGACTGGGGGTCGCCTTTGCTTTTTGGTTGTTGTATAGGTTTAAGTGTCAAATAAAGTCTTTGTTAAACTGCTCTGCATGCTTTCAACATTCCTGTGGTGGGTTGGCACCCTGCCCAGGATTGGTTCCTGCCTTGTGCCCTGTGTTTGCTGGGATTGGCTCCAGCAGACCCCCGTGACCCTGTCTTCGGATTCAGCGGGCTGGAAAATGGATGGATGGATGGATGCTTTCAACATATTGGCATCCAGATCTACTAATCACATCTCTCTCTCACCCCATGAAATGTTGTTTCCTTTGGCTCAGCTGTCAAGCTATGCCAATAAAAACAGATCTTGGCTTTTGTCATTGCTACTGATGGACATCTATTGTACACACAGTACAACTTTGACAGGCTGCAGTACATTTGTCTTCAATAGAGAGAATAATAACTTAATAATTCTTTACATGTATATAGTACTTTTTCTCACTACTCAATCAAAGCGCTTTACACAGTGAGTGGGGAGCCACTTCAGCTACCATTAATGTGAAGCATCCAAATGGATGATGCAACGGCAGCCATTTTTGCGCCAATATGCTTACCACACATTAGCAATCAAGTGGTGAAGGGGGGAGACATAGTCAGGCAATAATAAACAGGGGATGATTATGGGGCCAGAATGACTAGGCTGTGGTGGTCATTTTAGCCAAGACATCGGGATACTCCCTACTCCTTTCGAAAGATGTAACAGAGAGTCAGGACCTTGATTTTTCATCTCATCCAAAGGATGGCGCAATTTTCAAGGCGCAGTGTCTCCATCACTGTAACCCAGCCACAGAGGATGCACAAACTGGTGTGTTTCTTAGTGCCGGTCCCAAGCCCGGATAAATGGGGAGGGTCACGTCAGGAAGGGCATCCGGTATAAAATTTTGCCAAATCCATATGCGGACAGATGATCCGCTGTGGCAACTCCTAACGGGAGCAGCCGAAAGAAGAAGAAGTGTCTCTATGACTGCACTAGGCCACTGGAACTCACATTCAGGCCACAGGGTAAGCGCCACCTGCTGGTCTCACCAACACCTCTTCCAGCAGCAACCCAAGCATTTCCTGGTTGGACTCGCATCCAAGTACTGGCCAGGCCCGAACATGCTTAGCTTCAGGTGGATGACCTGTTCTGAAGTGCAGGTGGTATGGCTGCTGGTCATCACGACGTTCAATAGAAACACACACGACACGACATCCTGAATGAAGAACCCTAGCATCTCATTAACAGATGATGACAACTTCATAGATAGATAGACAACTAATCTGAAAAGAAAATTGAATTCTTAAAACTGGTAATTTACATGTACTAGAAAAGTATTATAAGCACATGAGAAAGTAAGCATTGTTTTATACTAAGCATTAAGATGTAAGAGTTAGGATTAAAAAAATTTATGCCTACATATTCTTTATTATTTTGTATGAGCCAGAAAACACCAGTTTTTCATAAGCCAAAGGTCAGATGTGCTACAGAGTTGAAGAATGGGCCCCTCGCTTAGAGAAGGGAATGTGAACTCTTTGGTTGTAAATCATTGTAGTAAGCAAGCTGAGATAGTAGGGGGAGAGAATAGCCCTTATCAAACAGTTAAGATGGACAGAGGGGGTTTGACACCCCCTTAACTAAGAATTATCTGTAGAATTAATTAGAGCAATGGAATGATAGAAGTTTGATGAGGAACAATAATGGCTTAAATAGTAAGAACTGTAATAAAAGTAAAAGGTGCCCATTGCTGGGTGGGTCATTGTTCCATCTTAAGTGAGTCTGTATGCGCACCATATAATAAAGCTTAATTCTGCTGTCTGTTCCGAATCTCTGAGTGCCTTCATTGGGGCTTAGGCTTCAACAATACCACGCACCATTTCCCATTTGTACCTCTAAGACAATAATAAAGTATCTATCTATCTATTTAACAAGAGCCTTCAAAAGCTCCAACAAATTCAAAATAGTGCTGCAAGAATCCTGATGAGGATGCGGAAATATGAACACATTTCACCAATCCTTCGGTCACTTCATTGGCTCCCTATCCATCTCCGTATCGAATACAAACTCTGTTTGCTCACTCACCAGTGTATTCATGGAAATGCTTCACAATATCTTAAAGAACTCCTTATATTACAATCCACTACAAGAAACCTCCGTTTTACAAATACCCACCGCCTTCACCCCCCTGTGACCAAACTTCATACAATGGGAGACCAAGCCTTTGCAGCCGCTGGTCCACGGCTCTGGAATGGCCTACCAGAGCGCCTGAGAACACAGCAGATTGTGGGCTCTTTTAAAAAACAGCTAAAGATTTTTCTATTTAGGAAAGCATATTAACAAGAATGCTACAATTATTGTTGTTTTATCTGTGTTTTTATCTTGCCTTTCCTTTGTTTAATCTTTTATGTTGCACTTTGAGATTTACTGCTAATGTAAAGTGCCCCTATAAATAAAATGCATTATTATTATTATTAATCTATCTATCTATCTCTATCCTGCCTACTATACTAAATTAGGATCCATCTATCCTGCCTACTATACTAAATTAGGATCTATCGATCTATCTATCCTGCCTACTATACTAAATTAGGATCTATCTATCAATCCTGCCTACTATACTAAATTAGGTTCTATCTATCTATCCTGCCTACTATACTAAATTAGGATCTATCTATCTTGCCTACTATACTAAATTAGGTTCTATCTATCTATCCTGCGTACTATACTAAATTAGGATCTATCTATCTATCCTGCCTACTATACTAAATTAGGATCTATCTATCTATAAGACAGAGATCCTGCCACTAATAATGATCTACAAAGCTGGACATCAAGACGGTTAACCGCAGGAGGCAAAGAGTACAGATAAGAGGAGAATGGAGTCATCAGTGGAGCCCCTCAGGGGTCTGTCCTTGGACTGTTATTTTCTTCTGCTTTATTTAATGACACTAATTTCAGTATTGTTATTAAACTTGTGAAATTTGCAGATGACACTAAACTTGGTGGAATGGCAGACACTGAGGAGGCAGCAAAAGGAATTTAAGGAGACCTGGCGTGAGCTTCAGAACTGGGTGAACACTTGGAAAAAGCAGTTTAATGCAGAAAAGGGCAATGTGCTACAAGTGCGCAAAAGGAACGTCAATTATAAATGCAAGATGGGAGGCACTGAGCTACAGCAAGAGACCATTGAAAAGGATTTTAAGCGTTTGTATTGACACAACATGTTCTTCGTCTAAGCAACAGATGAAGGCTTGAGCCCCAAAGGTTTAATGAATGTATGTGGGGGGCCACGAGAAGATGGGCATCACTGGAGCGAACAGCTTTGTTTGGCACATGATGGTTTATCTAACTGGTATTGTCTTGAAAGTTAATGGCAAAAGTTTAACATGAATACTCTTTTCAATTGGAAACCAATTTAAATGGCATAAGACCAGGACTGGAAGAGAATGAAACATTGTACGAGTGAAAGCATGACTGGTGCAGGAAGGCTGGAGTTGTTCTAAGGTTCTAGGCCAAATCTTAACCCCAAACAATGGTTCATTTTTCTCATTAGAAATTACTAGCTGTGCAAGCCTGTGCTGTAAAAAGCCCGGGGTCCTAGAAACTACTGAAATCATCAGGAAAAAAAAAAATGAAATGTAAAGATGTCAGGTAATTGAAAGGAACTACTCTGGGCTTCTCTCTCCTAGGAGGATTCGTTTTGCCAACGTGCTCACATCGCTTGTGCATTAGTGGCAAGAGGTGGAGTGGTGGCTCCGAGGCTAGAGATCTGCACTGGCAATCAGAAGGTTGCCAGTTCGAATCCCGTAAATGCCAAAAAGGGACTCTGCTCTGTTGGGCCCTTAACCTGCAATTGCTGAGCGCTTTGAGTAGTGAGAAAAGCGTTATATAAATGCAAAGAATTATTATTAAAAGGGATATCGTTTTGCTAATATTAGCAGCTAAGCGACTTTGTCTTACTTCTGAGGTTTCGTTTTGCTGACCTCACGTGTGATTTAGCAGCTAAGCAAGTTTGTGTTTTCTCAGCGGCGGAGCCCTTACCCCAACTGCACCTCTCGCTTCCGGGCCGGACAGACACACACACTTCCACGTGTAGATGTTGATATATAAGATACGTAAGTTTACTATACATAATTTTAACCTTTCTGAAAAGTTCAATTGAAATAATTAGCATCAAAGAGAAAAAACTACATGCTGTTCTCTGTAAAAACAAACTTCAGTTTTAGCTGTTAATTTGGCAACACTTCCCACCTTTTGAATTTATCAAAGCATAACGTTTGATGGTCTCATCCTGATGTCACAGGCAGATGAGTACCGCAATCACTCTCCAACACTATAACTGTAATATTCTCATCATTTTAAACTTAAGTATTTTTGAAATCAAAATATAATGCCAGTCTGGCAGGAAGCACTCATCCGTGCAAAGAAACACTTCTGTTGTTCTTGTTGTTAAATGCCACTGTCTGAGGGGATAAATTATGGTGTAGCTTTTGCAAATTATTAAAAAAAGACAGTTGCAAGGGGCCAACTACCTTGGATAATGGAACAATAAATTAGGTAGCGTTGGAGAAATATTTGAAATAGTTTGAGTCACTTAATTACTATAAGATATCACAGAAGATTATACGACTTTCCGCTATGCCAGAATATTGACCTGAGCTTGTTTCAGCACATTATATGCAGCTTTATAGAATCTGATAATATTTTGTATTTTATCTAACTAGGAGAAATGACTACATTATGACATTGCAGTAATAAACAAGAGATGCAATTTTTTTTATGTACTGCAAAATAAAACATGCAATCTTATGAAATTGCATTTGTAGTTGAATATCAAATGTTCCTCTGCAAATCTGTGGGTAGCATACGCATGTGATGGATGGAGGAATGGATAGATAGATAGATAGATGTGAAAGGTATTATAGACAGACAGACAGACAGACACACTCACTTTATTAATGCCAAGGGGAAATTCACATACTCCAGCAGCAGCATACTGATAATAACAATATTATATTAAAGAGTGATAACAATGCAGGTATACAGACAGACAATAACTTTGTATAATGTTAACGTTTTCCCCCCGGGTGGAACTGAAGAGTCGCATAGTTTGGGGGAGGAACGATCTCCTCAGTCTGTCAGTGGAGCAGGACGGTGACAGCAGTCTGTCACTGAAGCTGCTCCTCTGTCTGGAGATGATCCTGTTCAGTGGATGCAGTGGATTCTCCATGATTGACAGGAGTCTGCTCAGCGCCCGTCGCTCTGCCACAGATGTCAAACTGTCCAGCTCCGTGCCTACAATAGAGCCTGCCTTCCTCACCAGTTTGTTCAGGCGTGAGGCGTCCCTCTTCTTTATGCTGCTTCCCCAGCACACCACCGCGTAGAAAAGGGCGCTCGCCACAACCGTCTGATAGAACATCTGCAGCATCTTATTGCAGATGTTGAAGGACGCCAGCCTTCTAAGGAAGTATAGTCGGCTCTGTCCTCTCTTGCACAGAGCATCAGTATTGGAAGTCCAGTCCAATTTATCATCCAGCTGCACTCCTAGGTATTTATAGGTCTGCACCCTCTGCACACAGTCACCTCTGATGATCACGGGGTCCATGAGGGGCCTGGTCCTCCTAAAATCCACCACCAGCTCTTTGGTTTTGCTGGTGTTCAGTTGTAGATGGTTTGAGTTGCACCATTTAACAAAGTCCTTGATAAGGTTCCTGTACTCCTCCTCCTGCCCACTCCTGATGCAGCCCACGATAGCAGTGTCGTCAGCAAACTTTTGCACGTGGCAAGACTCCGAGTTGTATTGGAAGTCCGATGTATATCGGCTGAACAGGACTGGAGAAAGTACAGTCCCCTGCGGCACTCCTGTACTGCTGACCACAATGTCAGACCTGCAGTTCCTGAGACGCACATACTGAGGTCTGTCTGTAAGATAGTCCACGATCCATGCCACCAGGTATGAATCTACTCCCATTTCTGCCAGCTTGTCCCTAAGGAGCAGGGTTTAGTGGGGTTACAGGAATTGTTAGTGTTCCAGTACTTGTCTAGATGAACTTTCATGGCTGCTTTAGAAAGTTATAACATTAGAGGGCTATGAGCTACTTGATCTTGATATGTCACAGATGCCAGAGACTTGTAATTCACAATTAACACACCAACTTATATTTGGCCACTTGCAAAATCAACACTTTTACATTCAGGCTGAGAATGTTTTGATTACCTCTCTTATTCTTTTCAGCTAAATCCGTTTGATAAATACAATTACATATAATGCACAGTCACCCTCCTCATTAAAATGAACACTGGTTTGGACTGCCTCACATACCCCACACCCGGCTAGTGCTTTGGCGTTCATTTAAAACAAAATTCACAACCTTTTATTGAAAAATAAAGAAAATTTACCTCAGTATGGAGTACTCATCCTGTTTATATGGCATATGATACATTCAAGGAAATCTTTACTCTGTAACTTCTGTAGGTAATGGGCCACATCCCTGCTCTGCTCTTGATACTTGGCCTCAGGATAACAAAATGTAAAGCTTTCTGAAACATAATTTCATTTCGTTTCCTTGCTCTTTTGAAGGTGCCATGATCCACAGATGTCATTTCCAACTCTGCTCTCTGTTCACAGTATGTATTCACTGTTAAGCTTTCTTCATTTCAGGCTGCTTACTGTTATACAACTGATTTTATCTTTTGTTCTTTGTCATTCAAACTAGAAGAAGATAGAAAGAAAAAAAAACAAAATTTAAACTTTTTCAACAGAGACAAAATCTAATTCAAATGCAATAACTAATACAAACAAAAAACAGGCACTAAACATTCTATAACATCAAGAATATTGGTGATGGATTTCATTATACATTAACTGTATATTATCTCCTACCCCTGGGCAGTCTGAACACTGAACTCTATTATTAGTTGTTGTCATTTATTTATTTACTACTGGCTGTCCCCCGTGGCTCTGACCACATAGTAGTGAAACAGGACTAACTTTAAAAATCAATAAAAAAATAAATAAAAAAAATGTAATTCTGGTCAAGTGGAAGGTAGATACACTCCAAGTCAAAAGCTGGCACTGTATCTGTTTGTGTTCAGCTCTGATGGGAGACTGTGAGGAGAAAAGCATGTGGCTGTGATATCTCTGGCAATCAGCAGCTACCCTCTAAAACACACGGAGCTCTGATATCTCTCAAAAACATCAAATGTTACTCCTGAACAACCTGTAGATGATAATGTCTGTTGAACAAACAGATATCACTAGCTAAGCGGTGACAAGGTACACTCCAACAAGTGGCGAGAGGTAGATCGATCGCATGAGTGAGGAGATCCCTCGGCCCGCAGCCTCTCTCTTGGATTTGCGTAAATAAATCGCTACCTCAAGTGAACTATGATACTTAGCGCAATGAGAGGAGTCATTAAATCAACCGGAACGTTCAAGTGAATTATAGAAAAAAACGAATCTAAAATCCATTAAGTAGTTCTCTCAAGAAAGGCGGACAGACATACATACAAGCGTTTTCAATTTTTATATATATATTTCAAATTACTACAATCTATTATTCATTTACTATTATGTATCTGTTTATAGTATAGACTATTTCTTTACCTGTCTTGCACTTGTTCTGTGTTTATGTATATGTCGCACTGCAGTCCTGGGGAATGTGATTTTGGGCCACTGTATGCTGCAATGTGATGTATGGATGGTATGTCAATAAAGCCACATATTTATAAACATTTTAGCTAAGCCTCATTCCTTTATACACTGCAAAAAATATCAGTTGTAACATCCTAAAGGTGTTGACTGATGACAAAACAGAACACATTAGTACATATACAGTACAAGGTCTTGGAACAGGTTTCAAACTTTTATTGGCAAAAAAAGCCACAAATAGTTACCTGCTACGCTGGACATCAATTTTTCAAAGATTTATTTTCTGAAAAACATTTGGTGATTATGCTAGGCAGCTCAAAGCAAGCAGAATGGCTGCACCACATAGGAATTATTCAGAAACATGAATTCAAATTTTATGAAGTTAGTATGCTTAATAAATGAGAAGTCAAGCAAAATGACACCTTTTATCGGCTAACCGAACAGATTACAATATGCAAGCTTTCAAGGTAGCTAAGGCCCCTTTCTTCAGGCAAGTGTGTTTAATCACTTAATGATGATGAGACATCGTTCAGTTGAGCTAAAAATGTTATGCTGCACACTTTCACGGATGGATTCCACTTGCCCCAATACCACGTTCCATTGTTGCAATGTCTCCATGTTTGTTTCTGTCTGGATTAAGTCCATTGTAAATGTAGGAAATTAATTGAAGGTCGATAGTTTTGTATCCTAGAAGCATGTGGTCAAACAGCTGGATGTAACTTTGTGCTCTGTAGTTTTCCAGAAAATTCTCAACATTACTGAATGACTTCCATGCAATTTCCTCCAGTCCCACTAACAGATTTTGGAACTGCATGTCATCGATGATGTGTCTGAATTGTTTATTCTTTACTGCTAGAAAAGAAAAACATTTGCAAGTTTTGAAAGCAGAGACTATTCTTGATTGCTGGTTAATTTCAAACAGCTTGAACATGCAGTTTGTCCTACAGTAGGGCTCAGGGGTACTCAACTGCTATCCTGGTGTTTTGTAGTGGCTGCAGGTTTTCATTCCAACCAGTTTCAAAATAGGATGCCAGGCATGGCAGATAATGAAAATTGGTATTTAATTATATGGCTTGTTAGTGCTTTCATTCTTCCAGGACAAATTTTTATCACAATACTATCCATATGTCTTGTTGTCTGGAACAGATATTTCAGATATCTCTTGATCCTTCCCTTCTCTCTCATTTAACTCAAAACATTTTATTAGCGCAGATACTTCATGATGTACATAAACAGGTTTAAATGGAAGTCCGTTAGCTGGAGAGCTTTGACATTTACATCTAATTACTAACTGATAGCTGAATTTAAAACTTAACAAAGGAGTTCATAAAAATTAAGTCCAAAAAAAAAAAGTCTGCATCTCATGTGTGTTATTTTCATGACCAGGATATTAAGATGCAGGCAAAGTCTGTGGAGAATACATTTTAAAAACATGAGGGTTTAAAATTCATTGTTAAATTTGCTTTTCTGCAAATACTTTCTTCCATTCATCCTTCTCTAAATCGATTAATACAGTACTGGAAACATAAGTATAGTACAAGTTGGATGCAAAATAGTAAACAGGCTGTCAGTTTATCTACAATCTACAGTCATGAACATGGACAATGGCTAAAATAGTGAGACTGCATACTGTACATGTGACTAAAACTAGGCAGCAGGGTTCATTCTCCTCAACAGGTGTCTGAATTTGACGAGTGCTGGAAAATCTTGGAGCGGAGCGTCTGCACCTCTAGACTGACAACAAACAGTAGAGGTGGTATGGTTTTGTAATTGAGGATGTCAGATGGGTGCCATTCATCAGTGGCAGCCCACTGTGAGGAAACAACATGCTTGATAAAACTGTAAAGCCTCAGCTAGCCTACACGAGTCTGAGAAATCTGGATTGTTGTTTGAGACTCTGAACCTTTGTGAGGCTTACTCAACTTATTACCATCCCAACTCTCACCAGGTCAAGCAGCTGTTAATGAAAACCAAAAGAGAAAAACCACAAATAAATGTGCATAAAATCACTCGAAATTTCATCAATATCTGAACAGGTTACAGTCACCACTACTGTTAACAAATCTGTCAACAAAAAAATGGCATTACAATAACAGTAACTTAGTGGTATTACAAGTGGTATTACAAAAAGAGACGAGCATATTAAATAAAGGTGAAATTAGAGAACATCAGACTGCTTTAATCAAGCTAATACTTTTTAGTTAAAATGTATACCAAAGAATCATTATAGTCAAGTAAGTCACAGCCTGCAAACATATTTATTATGGCATGTTTTGAAACTGGTGAATGTATTCCTTTAATTATTAAGGAGAGGTATTCACAATAATTAAAAAAATGAATCTTTATTAAATGAAAAGAATTATTCTGGCAGGTCAAATATGAAATAGAATATACAAAAAACTTTACATCAGTTTTCCCATTCACACAAAGCAAAAAAAAAAAAACATAGAACCTGAAACTACCAATTTCATTTCATTTTTATAAGAGGAACAAAGAATGAAAACACACCTTAATGGCAGTTAAGGATCACACAGCAGTAACCTGTGCAAAATTCCCAAGTTACGGAGGAATAAGAATTAAAATCTAAATACTGTCCTTCTAGAGAATCCAAACTATTTTGAAAATATAGTTAAACTTTAAAAACCATATCCAAAAGTACTGTTGTGAGAAGTAGATACATAAGAGATATGAAGAATGTAAGTTTGATAGCTTTAGAAACCCTGATAATCTAGTCCACTGTCCTTAAAATGTAATCTTTCTTTATTATTGGTAATGAAAATAAACAGATATATCTAGATTTAAATGTCTTGAAAAGTACAACTGGCAAGATTCAGTATGATTGGACAAATAACGGTAAAGACAATGTAAAAACGAAAAAAATAAAAACATTTTTCTTAGTGGTTTGTAAGTGCCTAAATCACATCCTTTGGCATAGCTGACCAATTTTATAATACACTGTTGTTTTGACAAGAAATTAAAAACTAATTGTAATGAAAATAAGAACCCAAAGGTAGTTTTACTTTATTGTACAATAAAATGCATAAAACAAGTTTTCTTATCATTCTGTGTTCATTTTTAACACTCTTTTTCTTTCACTGTCTCCATTCAGATACTTGATCTTCATCATGTATAGTTCAGCCCTCTGCTCATATATATATATTTTTTTAATATAGGTTCGCTGGTATCACATGAAGTCATTAAGTTCTGCCTCAATGGCAGCTGCCATTTCATCCGCCTCTGAGCTGCTTCCCTCTTCATCTTCATTACTTGAATCTTTACTTGATTCACTGTCTGAGTGTTCAGCTTCATCTCCAGCACCATTTCGTTTGCGTTTATGTCCCCTTGAACAAAAAAAAAAAAAAAAAAAAAAAAACAAAGGTGAGGTTTTACTATAGGTAATACTAAAATTACAGACTTGCAGAAAGTATTATAAATGGAGAGGAAAATGCAATACAGAAATAGATTAAAAAAATGATATAGACATAAAATATATGAATGCATGAACAGAAAATAACTAACACCCCTAATAAATGAAGTAAACTTAAAAAGTTGATTACTGCAAAGGAACACAGTACATATACATAAGCGTATAGAATCAATGTAGGCTACAGATTTCTTAAATTTATTCCAGCTAGAATTAGTCATATATTATAATATAGTAAGAAAGTAAGTCAAAATGTATATATAGCACATTTAAAACAATTGAAGTTGACAAAAGTGCTGTAATGAATAAAAAATAATCAATAGTACTCAGGAAAGGATAAATAAACAATACAAAGCCATAAAATATAATAAAATAAACACACACCACCGGAGGCACAAGCCACCTCAACAGATAAAACTGTTCTAACGTTGAAGGGTAATGAGTTCCATAACTTGGGGGCTATAATTTAGCATATATAGTCACCTTTTGATGTGGAACAACAAGCAGCTATTGGTCAGGTGACTGCAAAGATCTACCAGGGCAGTAGGGTGTAATAAAATCAGAAATGTAAGAGGAGTCTTGGCTAAGAAGTGCACTAAATACAAACAATAACACCTTAAACAGGACCCAGTAATACACAGGAGGCCAATAAAGGGAAGCCAGGATTGCGGATATGTAATCTCTTATTTTTACCCGTTAACAGTCTACCTTCAGCATTTTGGACCGGTTACAAATTAGCTAAAGAAGACAGACTGAAACCAATATACATTGAGTTACAATAAATAATTGTGAGGTAACAAAGGTGTGGATGACCATCTTCAAGGTGTTAAAACAAAGGAACAACTTAATTCTGGAAGTCACCCAAAGTTGGCTTTTACCACAGAGTTGACTTACTTATCAAATTTCAGATCAGTGTCAAAAATGACACCCAGATTCTTAGCATCTGGCTTTACAAATGGTGAAAGCTGACTAAAACCGAATGAAGACAGGTCAAGGTATATATTAGGGTAAAACATAAGAACATGTTTTTTTATCATTTAACTGTAGAAAGTGATTGGCTATCCATGCCTTTATTTCCGTTTATTTCCTTATAACAGTTCTCAAGTATCACCACACTTTAAAGGAAAATAAAGATGACATTCCATCAGCATAAAACTGAAAGGATACCTTATATTTTCGAATGAATCTCCCCTAATGTAAGTAGATAAAACAAAGAGAGGGAGGGCCCCAAAACTGAATCTTGGGGGGACACCATAGTTAACAGTCTCTGTAGAAGAGTACTCCTTTCCAATATTAACCAACATGGTTCTGTTGATTGACTATGAAGTAAAACATCTGAGGAAAGTACCTTGAATGCCAACAAAATGGTCAAGGCGTTGAAGGAGTAGGTTTCAACTGAGTTTAATATAGCAGATAGTTCCAACAATATTAAAATAACACCATCTCCAGAGTCAGTGGCAGTCAGCAAATCTAAACATATTGTTTATGTAATTTTCCCTAATGCACAAAAAATTGTTATTTTGTCTTGGTCAACATTATGTAGGGTACTTCCTTTGGGAGGAAAAAAAAAAAAAACTTTAATGCAACTCATAATTGTGGCAATAAAAAAAAATTGCTGATGATACAAACCAGTAAATATTCTTTTTTTAATGCTGAAATGATCAATAGACAGATAGATCATTATCTGTCCAAAATAGGAAATTTAGCTTTTTACAGAAACTCAAATATTATAATAAAAACAAACAAACAACAACATCAGCCAACCGTATGACCAAAGAAGAGTAACACAAGAGAAATCCAGCCATGCAGCATTCAGCTGTTGTCTGCCACTGGCTAAACAGTTCAAATTACTATTAATGTTTATAGATTTACATTCCTGCTAGCACATATGAGGGTCAGGATACAGTATGTGAAGTTGTATTTTTAAAACATCCCTAAATAAGGACAACCAGAAACAGTTATAATAAAACAAAACATGCACATGACCTCCCTGTACAGTTTACTACAGCTGTTATTACTTACTGTCAAGTAGATAACATACAGTGTCAGTCTCTTGGTAAAAGTCCAACCTAATCTGCCAATTTGGTAATACTGTATTTCACTACATGAATAGTCAAAACCCGTATGTTGTCTCCAGAACATTGTTTCATAAACCTAATCTTGCCATCTCATTTGTTTTCTAGGATTACAAAATATTAAAATTATCTATATATATATATAAAATCCCTATGTGCGTACAGGTGTCCATGTGTGGGTGTCTTCTGATGAAATGCGCATGCGCGGGGCACGGTGCGATGCGCGATATTACTGTCAGCGAAAGTTAGAGGCGTTTTATGGAAATACAAACCAGTATTACTGCGAGAGGAAATTAAAGGTACACAATACAGTGACGCATATTACAGCCACATACAAGACAGTATTACTGTCAGAGGAGATTAAAGGCATACTACCGACACGCACTCCTGTATTATCGCCAGAGAAAATTAAAGGTATATTACGGACGTACAAGCCAGCGGACGTACAAGACGGTATCCTTCAATAAGGGCGCGCACAGGCATCCTTCAATAAGGGTGCGCACAAAAAGGCGAGCCTTAAAAGGGCGACCTCAATTGGGCGCAGCGAATAAAGGCGCGCGTAAATAAAGATCTGCACCTTTGTTGCTCTTCACATATTCCAGAGCCATTTGAACTAAATTATCTACGAGCGCCTTTATTCGCCGCGCTCAATTGAGGTCGCCCCTTTAAGGCTCGCCTTTTTGTGCACGCCCTTATTGAATAGAGCCGTACAAGACAGTATTACTGTCACAGAAAATTAAAGACACACAATACATGGCGGCAGCCCACGAAGAACGGTCAGCTCAGCAAGTAAACATCAACAAAAGAAAGGCTGAAAGAAAGAAAAATATGACCAACAAAAAGAATGAGGTCAAAGTCCCTTGCCATTTAATATAGACTGTTCCTACTAATGTTTATGCACTACTGTTCTAGCGCCTGTTATTGTAACGGGCTAAAAGACTAGTTAAAATATATATCCCAAACTCTTCTCTGCTCAATTCTAAACTGATATTCTTGTCTGCTAACTTTTCTGCCACTATCTTAGCTAGGTTATTTTAATGTATTGTTCTACTAACTTTACAGTACACTGGGTGCTTTTTAATATATGGATAGATGTTTCCAGCAGCCTGCCTATATAAAGGAAGCCTTTCTTAAGAAGCCATGCAGCTTGATTAAACCTCAGTAATTAATTTATAGTACAACATAACTCACTGTTACAAGGTGTAAGAAAAAATATATAGGCAATATACAGCTCCTCAGATGAAACATAAGTATGGTAAAGGGTCACTTTTGTTTGATTCCCAAGTACCTTTTATGTACTGTAGGATTTTAATTTTATAATTATTTTACAGTATAATGGACATTTCATTTATAATAAATTCAATTAATATAAAAGATGATGCAGTATATGTGGGCATCTTTTTTCAAATCTTGTGTCTAGTTGTTGTTTTTGGTGGAGGATTCCTGTTTTCCACACATATACACATTTGTCTCTGTATTTCTTCATTTTGTGATTCTAAACAGATCCCATGAACGTATGTCTGCATACGGGTGTGGTTTCAGCTTGTTGCCTGATATCCAAGGTATAAGAAGATGTCAAGTTTCTTCACAAAACCACTGCATAACCCATATATTTCAATGTTAACGACTCACTAACACCAGCGTTAACCAAGGGTATCTCTATATGCTTCCGGTTTCTTTGTAAATTCATATGGCAATTAAGGTTGTTTATATGGGCATCTTTAAATATGCATATAACTACAACAGTGAGACAGGAGTTGATAATATATACTATGTACCTGAAAATGGATATCTAACTATTGTACATTATGAATACAAATAATTGTGGTTAAGAACAGTCTGCGTGAATTTAACTAGTTAAATTATAAATAATAACTGTTTAAACATCCATTTGCAATGACATTATTTAAAATGTATTTAATTTTTTAAATCTTTTATATTCAGTATCTTGTTATTTTGTTTTACTTAGACTTAATTTACAAAAATTGGTGTGTGCCTTCTATCCCACAATTAAGTGATGTTTGGTCACTGACTGGTGCTAAAATTGTAATGCATATACAGTGGAACCTCGGGTCACGAACGTCTCGGAACACATACAAATCGGGTTCGACCAAAAAGTTTGCCAAACTTTTGTATCTGTTCACGGCCACACAGTCGGGTGATGAACAAGCCAGTTTCCCTTCCGGTTCGTACGCGCCAATGATTTCCACACGTGTTCAGTCTCTCCCTGTGCATTCGCTGTGAACTCTTTGTGCTCTATTTCGTTTCCTTTCCGGTTCGTACGCGCCAGTGATTTACGCACATGTTCAGTCTCTCCCTGTACCTGTACAGTACATTGTTCTCGGTCAGACGTGCATCACGCAGAGGGACTTTACCTCAAAACTGTAATCTCCTCTCCACCCAGTTCCTCCTCACTTCCTTCATGCCAGAACTCGACTCATGCAAGGTTAGTTTTCTTGGTTGTTTATGGTTAGTTTTTGTATAAATTATGGATTTGTTCAAATGTTCATTTTTTTAATGAGTTTAAAGCACAGGGGAAAAAAAAGTTTTTACAGCGATCGGTTCGTAAGGCTATTAGTGTGAACTCCTGCAATGTTACTTTCTTGGTTGTTTATGGGTGGTTTTTAATAAAGTTCAGATTTGTTCAAATGTTCCTTTTTTTCCCCCGTGTTTAAAACTCATTAAAAAAAGTGTTTACAGCGATTGGTTCGTAAGGCTATTAGCGTGAACTCTTGCAGTGTTAGTTTTCTCTGTTCAAGGTTTTCTCAGTGTTATTCAATGTTTTCACATTTAGTTTACTATTACACTGTGCATTCTATGGTATAATTAAGTATTGTTGTGCTTAAAAATCTTTAAAAAAATATATTTACATTCAGCTCGTATGGTTCGGAATAGATTAATTATATTTACATACAATCTTATAGGGGGAAATTGCTTCGGGTCACAACCAAATCGGGTTGCGACCAGAGTTTCCACTGTAATTAAAATCTGAGATTAAAGAGAGTATGTATCATGAGTTCACTGTGACCAAGTCTTAACAGATGAAGGCACTACCGGGTTATTTATAATTAAATAATGTATACCCCAAAATAACAGTGATATTAACATAAACAAGAATAAAAAAATGAATGAATAGCATTATTGTATTAAAAAATGTATACATTTTTACCTACAATCCTGTTTACTAACATACTTCATCTCCCTCTAACTAAAACCTTCCAACCCCTATTCACAGTTTAATCAAGATTAATATCTGATTTTATTTGTTATGTACTCTTTATTTATTGTGTTTCTAAACAGGAGTAAAGCTGCTAGACTGAGTAATACAATTGAATAGGCTGCATAAGTAACTGTCTTTTACTCACCACGTCTACACTAGTACTATATATTATATTAATATGCTATTTTTACCGTTATTTATGAGGTTATTTATACTTTATTATTACTGCTCTTCTTTATAATTCTATCTTCTTAAAGTGATATCTATCTCTGCTTATCAGTATGATGACTAGCTCCATTAGAGTTGCCATAGAGTATTCCATAGTACGTATCTACAATAACAATAAAAAGTCTTACTTAAACTACATGAAAACGTTTTCTCTGAAATAATAAGAGAGCCCATCAAATAGATGTGTGGCGACAGTGAAGTTGTAGCATTTGGTGAATAGCTACTTTATCTAAACAAAAGCAATACAAACTAAAGTGGGAGCATAGCCATGAAACATTTGGTGAATTCCTGTGTCATCAATAAATGTAGCACAGCAGCCAGAGGACAGCTAGAAGTTTTTGGATTGCTAAAATCTGAAAATCATCACTGTGTAGCACACATGCAACTCTGAGGGATATGTCTCTTGAACAGCCTTTCTTGGAAAGAAAAACGCAACATTTGTTTGTACTTCACTTACACTCTACAAGTATCAGTTGATCGACACAGTTACAATGCCTGGAGCATAAGAGCAATGGTGTATGCAGCATTTACCATAGATGAAACATACTTTCCAGTGAAATGCTCAACTAAAGCTAGCCTAGTTCAATAGGTTGCTACAGAATATCACTCATCAAGTGTCAGCTTTTTAATTTTAATGAAGAGTTTATGACAGTAATTAGAAAAGAAAAGGAACACAGTTTGAACAGAACTACCAACAACACACAGAGACCATCTATGCCAGGCAACTGATAGTCATAACTGATAGATATTCCAAAAGCTGTGATGGATGGACAGACAGGCAGGCAGAGCAGGAAATCTGGCTTTTTAAAGAAGCTCTTTTATATAAATAAATACATAAATAGATAAATATATACATAAACACACTATGGTTTGAATGAACACCAGAATGACTAAAACAACAATTTATTTCTTTTATAGCCCATAATCACACAAGGAATGGCCTCAATGGACTTTAATGGGCCGTGTTTTTTGACTCCCCAAGATGACAAAAAAAGGAAGAAAATTTAAAAATAAGGAAAACTTCCGACTTGAATGTCACAAAGAGGCATTATACAGGTGTATTTCCGTTGGTATAAAGGAACCCCAGTGGCATTTCTGGACACACTTCTGCTAAATAATTTTTTGGCTGAAAGTCTTCAGTGTTAGCGTGTCAGAGAGAGAATATGCATCAGTTTTGTTTTCTATTTCTCCACTACTACATCCAAGGGGTCCAGAGTGTGTTTCATAAAAGATCCTGCACTTTTAATCAGCTTGTTGATTTCGTGGGCACCTCTTGAAGTGATGTTATCAGCCGAGCACACCACAACATAGAAAATTGCACTGACAATCACAGAGCTGTAGAAGATATAAAGGATGTCATTTCCCACATTAAAGGAACACAGTCCCCTAAAAAAAATTACAGCCTCCTCTGCCCTTTCTTCTATGTTACAAGACCAGTCCAACCTGTCATTAATGTGAACTCCCAAGTTGTAGGAGTGCACCAGCTCTACATCCACTCCCCGAATAGTGACTAGACATAGAGGCTCTTTGGTGTAGCAAAAGTCAATAATCAGTTACTTGGTTTTACTGATGTTAAAATGCAGACAATTCTCTTTACACCAAGAAATAAAGTTCTGAACCCGACTCCTCTCTTCTGCCTCATCCTCCTTATTGATACACCCGTAAGAGCAGAATTATCTAGGAATTTCTGCAAATTACATAATCTGTTATTATATTTATAGTTAGAGGTGTACAGAGTGAAGAGAAAAGGGGACAGGACAGGACTGCACACACATATATACCTACAAATATTTGTATGTGCCTAAGTAGATATATATAGATATCTATATATAGATATATAGATATACACTACCTGGCCAAAAAAAAAGTTGCCACCTGGATTTAACTAAGCAAATAGGTACGAGCCTCCTATTGGATAATTACTGCATGGGCGATTATCTTTCAGCTGGCAACAAGTTATTTAACCCCAACTGGTGCAATGAGTTGCTTCTCATTTCTTAAACAACCATGTCGAAAGACACATCTCGCGGTCGTGGAAAAGATGTTAGTCTGTCTGAGAAGGGTCAAATCATAGGCATGCATTAAGCAGAGAAAACATCTAAGGAGATTGCAGAAACTACTAAAATTGGGTTAAGAACTGTCCAATCCATTATTAAAAACTGGAAGGATAGTGGGGGACCCATTGTCTTCGAGGAAGAAATGTGGCCGGAAAAAAATCCTGAATGATTGCGATCAGGGATCACGTAAACGTTTGGTGAAATCAAATCGAAGAAAAACAACAGTAGAACTCAGGTCTATGTTTAATAGTGAAAGTAAGAGCATTTCCACACGCACAATGCGAAGGGAACTCAAGGGATTGGGACTGAACAGCTGTGTAGCCGTAAGAAAACCACTAATCAGTGAGGCAAACTGGAAAAAAAGGCTTCAATTTGCTAGGGAGCATAAAGATTGGACTCTGGAGCAATGGAAGAAGTTCATGTGGTCTGTTGAGTCCAGATTTACCCTGTTCCAGAGTGATGGGCGCATCAGGGTAAGAAGAGAGGCAGATGAAGTGATGCACCCATCATGCAAGATCTTGTTGAAAAATTAATGCAACACTGGATGGAACTAAATCTTGTGACATTGCAGAAGCTTATCGAAACAATGCCACAGCGAATGCGTGCCGTAATCAAAGCTAAAGGCGGTCCAATGAAATATTAGAGTGTGTGACCTTTTTTTCTGGCCAGGCAGTGTATATTATTTATATATATATATATATATATATATATATATATATATATATATATATATATATATACACACACACACACACACACACACATACATACATACATACACCCTCTCTCTCTCTCTCTTTCTATATACTCTTCTTCCTTCTGCACCACACTGTTACTTCTATCTTACAAACTGTCATTCATTTACAATGTTAGGCACACTGCAATGTTTTCTCTATCACATTTTCAGCATCGATGCTGCTGATACAGGCACACTTTGATCAAGATAAATGTAAATGTGCATAGGATTCACAATATGTAATTTATACAAACATCAAATTTACTTTTATTAATCGGAGTCTAAAGCAAGGCAAGAAATCTTTCAAGAAATAACCTATGTCTCCAATGCAGGAAAAGAAGAAATCTTACATCTGTTTTCTGTGGAAAGATAAACAAGTTGTGATCTTACTTATGTCTGATGATGTTGCAGCCACTTTCAGTTTTGAGAACGGTTGCCTCAGTACTTTAAAAAAAAAAATAAACGTACACTATTTCAAAGCAGTATGATTTAAGGTGGAACTTTAATTGATATTTTTGTTTAGAACTAATCAAGTGGATAATTTAAAATGCATGATAATGCATTCTAAAAAGAGAAACCCATCAGCTTCCCTTATGCATTATTACACTGTTCTTTGCTTCAGCATTCCTACACATTTTAGATGTAGCCTCTTGCTGGTATTTTGGAGTACTTTTGAATTCAATGCAAAGTTCAAGTCATTATAATTTACTTTAAAATATTACTGAGAAAGCAAAAAATACTGTGAGTAAGTTAGCTTATCTGAAAACTTGCTTTTCCAAAAATGTGAAGCAAGTTAAGAGAGATCCTCACCAGATTGTTGTATACAACATTCAATAAACTCCCTGCAATAGTCAGAAGATGATGGCAGAAATTATACACACATACACTGTAATCTGGCCACATAACGCATGTTAATTTGTTACCCTAAACACTGGTTGTGGCTTCAAGAAAGACGAACATAAAAACATAAAAAGTAAACAGCACAGATGAGAAGCCAAAAAAAGAAGCAAAGAGAAAAATTCAGTCCCTTTTAGTCGTTAAAAATTCTAAGACAAAAACTTTTAAATTATTTCTTTTAAATTAGGTGACCAAAGCATAGGACCTAATACAAATTATTTGTCTTAATACTTAATTCTTACACCATTCCTTTATGTGGAAACATTCCACACCTTTAATATCTTTGGGTGTGTGTTTATGGATGAGCCATTTCAATTAAGACAACAGGCTTTCAATGAGAACTTTGCACTATTATTTTAAATGTATTATTATTGTTTTCTATTTCTTAAAACAAGTGTGGTTTACTTATTTTGATTCAGCTCTAACAACTGAGACTTGGTCCAACAGAAGAAGGTCATCCAAGCATGGTAGGAGTCAACAAATTAATGGTTTTACCAAATGTTAATGTGTTAAATAATTAAATACCAAATCCTCACATTTTACTAAATTAAAGACACATTTCTAGGAAATGTTGCTCAAAGCTATTTCATGAATTTAACACTGTGCATTTCAATGGTTAAACTTCTTAAAGGGGAGTAACAATTTTCTCTAGCCTGGAAGCTGCAGCCAAACCAAAACATAAAAAACAATTAACACAATCAAACATAAATAATTAATATATTTTTTGATTTTCTCACAAAGCATTTTCTTTCATACCTGATTGTAAAGTTCTAAGCAGTATGTGATTTGAGCTGTTTAGCGGAGACTTTAAGAAGGCAAAGATAATTTTAACCTTGGCTTTAAACAAACCAGCCACTACACTCAGTGGTGTCATACGGCATATACTAAAATCCTACTCGCGTAATTAAGCATAATATATAATACTGGAAAAATAAGCAACATGACAGCCAGACACAGAGCGTGACATTTGTTGTTACTATTTTAAAAGGTCAAAGCTCCAGCCACATATACATTTTGACAAGCAAGGCGCTTGTCATATTACAAACTAATAGACTATTTGTCACTTGTTATACTTCTTTTTATAAACTGGCAGACAACACTGACAAAAGCCAATCAAAACAAAAAAAAAATGTGCAGTCTCTGCACCTATGGCTTTTGGCACACACAAGTTAGTGTCCAGGAGAATAAATTATAACAAGTACTGAAAACGTTAGGTTTTAAACATGGCTATGTTTTTAAAACAGCATTTTTGGTGCTCCGCTTCTTTGTTTTAGCTTGCTTTACACACTATAATGACTGAATAGTTTTAGGTTATATTACACGAAATGTCAGTAAGGCTCAATTAATCAAAGATTTAATTATTCAGAACGCAGTGAGCCAGACGAATAATCTTCTGAGTGATGTATTACATAGAGACTGAAAATTAAAATTACAATACTGCTACTAGTCTTGGTCTTTCCTTGGAGGAAAGGTTATAGAGTTTAGTTAAGTGCCACAAACAAAGAATACAGTGGCAGCACTATAACAAAGAAGTATAGTATAGTCAGCTCTTTGTTTTCAATTTAATAAATATTGTCCTCAATACAAAGCATGAGCTGTTTACGGGTGAAATAAAACCCAGAAGACTAGAAATGTTGGTGATAAATGATACTTTCACACTATACACTGATGTCTGCAATCAGAAATTACTATCAAGGAAGCAAAAGCATATCTAAGAAAAATAAAATGTAGTTTTACAGACAAGTCCTGCCAGCTAAATGAAAAAAATGGAACAACAACCCATAAAAGTATTAGGTTTCCCTACAGTGAAAGAGTATAATATATATGTTTGATTTCTCAATAAATTAATTATATTTGAACTGACATTATACTTTAGTGGCCTGACGCTTTATGTGGCTTGGGGATATTGGGCAAGTGTTATTTATCACTTTAGATGACAGGTATTCAATTTCCCCAGGCAAAGTAAATATGCAGTAGTGAATAATGCCCAGTTGATGGAACCACATGCACTGTATTTCTTTTTTTAACGTTCTGTCATCAAATTGTAGCCAAGTGATATTCTAGTTAGCTTTTTAATACTTAAAATTCTGTACATGTAAAATGCTATTTGCTTTGAACTTTAGCAATTGCCTTTAACTTGACAGTCTTTTTTTGGTAAGATGTTTTGAAACAGTTCTCTAAAAAGGCTATATACGTAAAGGCTAACTGACTGAAAAATCAATAAACTACTGAGGATGAGTTATTAGCTAACATGTATTAATATTAATTTATCTGTTGCTATTGGGATTGACTGAAAAACAACAATTTAAATAAGGCCACCAACATAAAAAACAATCACTGCAGTCCAAGCAATATAAGTCGAAGTGTAAAAGGTGTTTGGGTGCTTCAGGTAGCTTTATATCATTTCTCAAAACTTGAAAATTAAAGCTATTCTGATGAGAACCTAATGAGTTTGTTTATAGAAACAAGTGTAAATCCCAAAGCTAATATTAACAGAGTATGATTACCAAAGCTATATACTGTACATTATTTATATCTTTCTGATATTAAATATGTTAGACCTCAAAACGCTTTTAACAGAATTGTTTTTAGGGCAAGCGAGGCATAGGCACACTGCAGAGTTTCAATGATTCTTTCATCTGTCTCCAAAATACAAGTAAAGAATGAACAATTTCTTAGCAGGCACTTAATATTTTTAGTAATCTGAAAATTATCAACTGATATTTTAAGATATTCTCTTATAAAGCCATTTGAATCTGAACACAAATATCTCTTTCTTCCTCTCACTGCAGCTTTACAGAAAATCCTGTCTTCTGCATATATTTCACGTATGTCAAAGCTGTAATAATTTAAATATAATTTGACTGGGTCAACAAATTAGAGTGCATTCATTATTTACTCAAAAGACCTTGTGTTCATAATAATGGATAAATGCCTTAATTACTGAATTAAAAAGCTAAAGTGAATGCTAGAGAATTGAACATTAAAAGCATTATTAGAGATGGAAAAAAAGCTGCTTAAGTGCTTATTGTAAATGTTGCTGTAAACAAACATAAGTGCTTTTGTGATTCAGTGTTTTGTATACATCATATGTTCATGATAATTCACTGAAGAAGTACTTATATTTAGGCACATCATGTATTAGAGTTGCCATTTTTTTGCAAGTAGCTTTTAAGAAAAGAGAAAGAAAATTTCAGCTAAGAAGAGCGACTAACGACTAACAAGATGCGCATGGTAAATTAAGACTAAAGTGGTCCTGTGCGAGTGAGTATTGAAGTGTGTGTGAGACTGCCTTGTGATGGACTGGCTCTTCTGTTCAGGATAGGTTTCTGACTTGTGCATGATGCTGCTGGGATAGATGAACAACAGTCATGAAATAAAACTGGTTCAGAAAAGTGAGTCGCAAAAGTATTCTGAAGTAATATAAATATACAGTATTAGTATTTTAGTATATTATATATATACACTAGCCGACGCCCGCCATAGAATACGTCGGTGTAAGAATAGGAACGGAAAACAGTGAGAAAGGAATTCAGAAATCAATAAGAAATAAACACTTCTTGAAAGATGCAGTGTGCATGTAGAATTTCCGGCCAAGCAGGATTACATGTGAATGTGATAAATAAATCAGGCTTTCCGAATTTATGTACTATGGCCATGGCATCCTGATAGCTTTGTTGCATGTATCTTGGGCTTCCTGGAAATGTGGACGGTAATATTATCATTTTGCCTACACGTACATTGTTATTTTCAGCGTTTGCTTGCAGTACGTCTGATAGTCCTTTGTATTGTTCCACGCGCAGCTCTTGTTGATGTAATCTGAGATAGTTGAGACGCGCGCCCTCCGTTTTAACATATGCATCTAAGACGTACTGTTGGAATAGTTTGTTGCTGGAGTGCAAAATACTAAATGTATTCCTCATTGCTAATCTGTACGCGTAAAATTGGCATTGAGTAAGCCTTATTTGCTTGGCGGTTCTTTTATCAGGAACATGTTGTAAATCTTTGTGCCAGCCAATGTCTCCGTAAGGGAATAAAAGTGGGTAAACCATAGAATCGCAATTCATATTGAGCGTGGAAATCTGTTTACAGGAGTTGCCTATGGGATAGATGCAAATGTCCCTTTCGGCAGGCGGTTCGCGATCTTCTCCGACGAAAATCGCTGCAACATTTGTGTGACATGTCAGGGCATTGCATCATCGTAAATCCTGCCTAGGGTTTTCCTTGAAAACCATTCGTACAAATGCTGTTGGATTGGACTGAGCGATTTCAGGCATGTGTTTGTATGATTTAGCGAAGGGGTTGATGGTTCTGAGCATGGAATCTAGCTGGAGAAGTAAATTTTTGCTGCATGCAGAGTTTGCTTTATTTTGTAAGCGTACTTCAGTAGCTTGCGCTGTGTCAAAAATATACAACTGTCCATATCCTGGAGAGGTAGAAGTGTTAGCGAATAGTGAAGAGATTTGGTGATAAATTTGCCTGTGTATTTTAAAACAGTATGGTCCGTGGCCAGGAGGTTGAGTTATCTGCGTACCCATGGAAGCAAACGCTAGAGAAGAGTTGTATTCTCGAATGTGTTCATGATCATTTTTAGCTTCTGATGTTTGCTGTGTAAGAAGCTGTTGTAAAGACACAGGTGGCTCCCGCAAAGGTGGCAAAGCTACTGTACCATTGTGGCAGTACCGGGTGGGTGGGACCGGTTTTGAAGTGGAAGCAGGACGAACCAGAAGAGAAATATATATATATATATATATATATATTAAAAATACACATACATACATACATACACACACCTCTTTATCTGCTTGTTAATGCAAAAAAAATCTAATCAGCCAATCAGCTCAATGTACTTAGGCATGTACACATTGTCAACAAAACCTGTTGAAGTTCAAACCGAGCATCAGAATGGGGAAGAAAGGTCATTTAAGTGACTTTGAACGTGGCATGGTTGCTGGTGCCAGGTGAGCTGGTCAGAGTAGTTCAGAAATTGCTGACCTACTACGATTTTCATTTTTTACAGAGAATGGTCTGAAAAAGGGAAAATATCTAGTGAGCGGCAGTAGTCTGGGAGAAAATGCCTTGTTGATGCCAGAGGTCAAAGGAGAAGGGCCAGACTGGTTCGAGCTAATAGAAAGGCAACTGCAATTCAAATAACCACTTGTTACAATCAATGTATGCAGAAGAAGAGCATCTAGGAATGCACAACACATTGAACCTTGAAGCTGATGGGCTACAGTGGCAGGAGACCACACTGGGTGCTACTCTTCTCAGGCAACCGAGGCTATAATTCTCATAAGCTCACCAAAACTGGACAATAAAAGATTGGAAAAATGTTGCCTGGTCTGATGAGTTTTGATTTCTGCTGTGACATTCAGATGGTAGAGTCAGAATTTCAAGTCAACAACATGAAAGCATGGATCCATCCTGCCTTGTATCAACAATTCAGGCTGGCGCTGGTGGTGTAAAGGTGTGGGGAATATTTTCTTGGCAAACTCTGGGTGCCTTTTTTAAACAACTGAGCATTGTTTAAATGGCACAGCCTATCAGAGTATTGTTGCTCACCATGTACATCCTTTTATGACCAAACAGGTGTACCCATCTTCCGATGGCACCGTCCAGCAGGATAATGTGCCATGTCGCAAAGATCAAATCATCTCAAACTGGTTTCTTGAACATGACGATGAGTTCACCGTACTCAAATGGCCTCCACAGTCACCAGATCTCAAGCAAATAGAGCACCTTTGGGTTGTGGTGGAATGGAAGATTCTCATCATGGAAGTGCAGCAACCAAAATCCCTGAAGAATGTTTCCAGCACCTTGCTCAATCTATGCCATGAAGAATGATGGCAGTTTTGAAGGCAAAACAGGGTCCAACCTGGTACAACCAAGGTGTACCTAATGAAGTGGCTGTTGTCTGTCTGTCATGTGATTACACGTACAACCACTGGAACTAGAACCTTAATCTTGGTCTTAATTGAAAACTTATGGCATGATACATGCTGGAGAAAAAAAATTTGATTGGCAGCAATCTCTGGAAAGTTATCAAAGTAAGCATATTTCTTATGGCAAACTGATCGAGAAAGTGACATAAGAGAGTGAAAAAGAAAAATAGCAACATCTGCCAAGTGTGAAACAAACTGCAGAAGCCGATTACCTTAAAGGAATAATTAGATTGAAAACCCCAGCATTCTTGGCGCTAAACCTGCTAGTACACATTAACTACTAGGGCCAGAACCTCGATTTTGGAAGGACTGCAGGTCTGTGTGTTTTATAATCATACTAGGGGGGCTTTGTGTTGCCCACCTGCCATGACTGGCTGATTAGATTACTTCATGGGTAAGCAGGAGTACTGGCGTATCTGATATACAGTGAAAGTATATTTTAATAGTCCATGTATACTGTCAAAGTTAAAGGAGTAGGACCTCTTTCTTATATCTCTGCATGCCCCAGGCATTACTTGTGGCATTCTGATTAACATGCCAGTGTATTCACATGGTACCTTTAGATCATTGCATTTTTAGAGAATTCCACCAATGTTACCAAATTCATCATTTTTATATATACTGACATTTGAACATCATAATCTAAAAACAGTGCTGGTATTGTCTAATGTAGTTTACTTTTTGCCATAGCAATGAAGTACAGTATAAATAAAATATTACTGCATCTTATAAATGAATTATACCAAAACAAAAACAAAAAAAACTGACTCCCAAGTACTGAAACCTTTGCAATATCTTTTAAAATAGTTTCTAGGGCAGCCAACTGTCTTGTTAAGTCACAGCAGCTGAATAGAGCTATGAAGGTGCAGTGTTCAGATGAAATAAAACTGTCCATGACAAGTCTCACAGTTATTGTAGTTCCTAACAAAAACTACATGATGAGATGGGAGTTTCCATAGAAAACCCTGCACAAGGTTCTTGAAAAGCACCAGTCAAGGAGAAATATTGAAAATATGTCAAAAAAACCATACATTTCATTTTAAAGAAACAGAGAAAATCAGCACCACAATGACTCTGTGTACAACCGGGTATCCATGAAAACTAAGTAATCAGGAGAGAAAAAAAATAATCAGGAATTCAACTATGAAATTCTATGGTTATTTAAAATTAATTATTGCCTTCCTTGGCTGACCAGAGAAACAGTAGTTTGAAAAGAAATGCCCACATACTTAGAAAATCAGTTGATCAAATATGATTAATGAAAAAGTCATATATAAGATCTCATGTGTAAGAACCTAAGACTAAGCTGAGGACATCTGAAAGATCTGTAGCTTTTAAGTTTATCATAGTGTGTTTCAATACTTTTTTGTTTTTGTTTCCACCAAATAAATTTACATTTAATTTTCAGGGGCCTTCCATGGTGTTGATGATTTGGTGCCAGCCTCATACTGGTTTACTAGGGATGGGCTCCTGTTGTGAGGTTGTTGGTGCATGTGGATATATCTGAGATGTATGCCAGGCTATTTAAGAACGAGGGAATGCTATCAGCATTTTTCTGACCTTTACAAATAAAAAATGAAAAGCACTTCATGTTCCCATAAAGATTTAAATGAAAATTCCAGTTTTTTTAGCTTCAAAATGTTCATAATGCCCCACATAAAGGACATTATAACCATCAATACATTGTTTTCTACGAGAATGGCAAAATGTAACCTTTATAAAAGATAGATTGATAATGGAGATTGACAAGTGGCCCAACCTCTTGGTGAAGCACCCACAAAACATAAGAAACAGAGCAGAACAAGCATCCACACAAAGAAACCAAACAATAAATAAAAAAGAAAAAAAATTACAAAATTATACGAATCAACATAATTCACAACATTGACAGAAATTATAATAACCAAAGGACAAAAAAAAGAAAGAGGCCATAAACAGGAATTTAAATGTAAGCTGGGGTAGTGAGCGTAGCTCAAACATAATATTAAACATATAGGGCATTGGGATTTAAGTGAAATAAATATGTAAGGAATCAGTTTGTTTTTGAAATTTGATATTACGTAATTATTGTAATGATCAATGTCAAAGAGCTGCATTTAAATGTTTTATGATTATATACAACAATAAAATGTGAAAAAGTCTGGAGAGGAGTGAACTGTAGGATGTAGTCAAGATAAAAACAATTTTAAAATCATTAGTCCAACAAAAACTGCTACGGAACAATGGGAGTTATTTTGGTTGTTTTATTTTGTTTTTTATGGCATATAAGATCGTCACATATTATTAATGTGCATTAGCTCAAGAGCAAGTTCATAAAGTAGATTGAAATATTGTGACTCTTATTAAAAAATAAGGCATTTTGTAATGCAAAGTCACAGCCTATCTACCTTGAGCTAGACTGCAGGTGTTCACTATATGCATCTATATATATATATAATTCTCTAAGCCGCCACCAGAGCGGGCAAGACACCCATGAAAGCATGCAGGAAGGAGCCACACCCACACCCATGAAAGCACGCAGGAAGGAGCCACGCCCACCAACTCTAAGACCATTGGATACGACGAAAACTCGCAAAGCCACACCCACCAACTCGGATGCGACACCTCAGAAAACACGTCGTCATTTCTGTTTGTCTGTGCTACAGTTCACATGCAGCTCTGAGCCATGTTGACTTTTCGGTTGCGACGCACGATTGCGTGCAACATCGCAAACTGTTTTACACGCTACATTAGGCAATTTGCATCCACAACAAACATGCGTCTTCTTGGATGGTCCTGCAGGAACACAGAAAACGTTTCCCCGCCCACTAACACTCTTCATTCCCCGGCCCGCGTCCACCGCATCCGCGACAAACATGCATCTTCTTAGATGGTCCTGCAGGAACACGGAAAAGGTTTCCCCACCCACCAACACTCCTTATTCCCCGGCCCGCGTCCACACTCGCTCTCTAGGCATTCCCACTGCCTGCTCATGTGCCTGGACGCAACAACTCACCGACCACCCTGCAAGTTGCTTTCGTCTGTGCTAGGAGTCCACATGTACCTCTGTGCCATGTTGACTTTTCATTATTCTTTTCGGTTATGACGCACGCACCACCATCGCAAACTGTTTTACACGCCATGGTCTTAGAGTTGGTGGGCGGGTCTCCGTGAGTTGCTCTTGCGAGCGGGCACATGACCAGGTGGTGTGTATGCTTTGAGAACGAGGGTGGACGTGGCAGGACCACGTAAGAAGAGGCATGTTTGTCGCGGATGTGAATTGCTAAATGCAGCGTCTAAAACAGATTGCCATGGGTATTCCATGGGATCCTTAAAACAATCCTTTAAAACTGAGGTTAAAACACAATGAAGGAAGCAGTCTTTAAAAACCAATAAGCCCTGTGCCTCGGTTTCATTAGCGTCTCACCTGCTTCACCGATGCAGGCCCTGCAACAGTCGAGACGCTCTCTCAGCAGCTGACCTTCTCTGTGCCTGACTCCACTATAGGCTGCAACAAAATTATGAAAGTACGGGCGCATTTGTTTCACACAAGCTGTGCGTGTGGGTGGGTTGGTGTTAGTTAGTTACTCGAAGGATTTCAAGATTTAATATGCACAAGCGGTAACACTGCAAAAGCAGCCCAAACCAGAAAAGACGGCTGGCAAAAAGTGGCCGACAAACGCGTGTGCATTGTACTTACTGAAAGCAGCGTTATGGATTTTGCAAATGTTCATTTTTTCCCTCTGCTTAAAAAACATTTAAAAAGCGGCGTGATTATGCAGCGTGTAAAACAGTTTGTTTGTCGTGGATAATTTGCCTTTTACACGAAGACAATTTCCTGTTAATACTTCATTACATTGATATAGCGGTGTTCTCAGTATTCAAAGCGCTATCCACACAGGGAGGAACCGGGAAGCAAAACCACAATCTTCCACAGTCTCCTTACTGCAAACCAGCAGCACTACTACAGCGCCACAAGGTGGTTAAAGAATACACCGGGCTCGATTTTGTTTTCACTTCTGTTTACAGAGATCGGTTCGTAGATAGCATTGTTGCAATGTTACTTTTCTTGGTGGCTTATTACATGTTTCACATGTTCATTTTTTCCCCCTGTGCTTAAAAGACATTAGAAAAGTGTTTCTCAGCTGTGACTCCGGAACATCTCAGTACGCAAGCTATATTAAGCGTCAACAACGAAGACTCGCTACATCTTAATCTACAAGTACTGACACTTATCCCTACCGATGAAGTAACTTTCACCAGCGTGGCCTTCTTCGTCACAGACGATCCCGCTTTCAGTCACGGACAATTATATGTTGCTCTCTCCAGAGGTCTATCTTTTCATTCACTCACAGTGGTATCCACAAACCCACCCCATTTGGACAACTGTGTCGTTCATGAAGTGTTCACCCATCAATACATAATTATGTGGCGTATGCTACGCCGCGGGTTGCACCTTAAATGCACCTTAATTCTCTTTGTAGAGGTACAGAGATATTCGGTTTCTAAAAATGAAATCCAAACAGAGAAAACTGAAAAGGTGAAACTCATACCTGTCTGTTTGATGATCTTCATTCTCCTGCAGGCGGTTAATCAAGACAATTGACATCATTTTTGCTAACAGCTACTACTCTTATCAATTGTGTCCTCATGTAGAGTGTTGGAAAGTGGCATGTAAATCGTGTCTGCGTTATGTCGACAGCAATGTAAGCAAGCTTGCCTCCCTGGATGTCTGCACAGTTGTCTTTACCTGGATTCAACCTATGAGACATATCTTATGTACAGTAGCATGCACCTTGCACAAGGGGGTAATTGAGAATGTTTCCTAGATTTTGGATGAGTCAAATCTCCGTTAATTGAATATGTGTATTGGGAAGTGCAAAGCTCATTCTCGGTAGACAAATAGGACATACTTGTAGCAAGTCATTTATTTCTTTGCCTAAGGCAATATGACGACGCAGCAAGAAGCTCCAACCAGCCTCAAGAGGCTTTTTCTGAATAAATGTGAAATAAAATGAGTGGCAAAAATGCAGTGAGCAAAAAATACAAAAAGGAGGCAAATAGAAGACGAACCCTAAAGACATCTGTTTATATTCTTCTTTTGATAAGGTGGGCAAAGAATGCAAACTTCTACACAAGCTGGAAGATGTGCAAAAAATTAATAGCTTCCTCACTAGCTAAGCTTTGACAAAACTATAAGTAATACATGGTATGATAAATAAGAAAACATGAAAGGAAGCATTCTCCCTGGCTTCATTAGCCACTTTTAACTGATTAGAAGTTAAAGGACAATTTCAAGCATGCCACCTATATCAACACCTTATGCACAAAAAGCCTAAAAGTTATTTTATATATGTAAATTTTACAACAAGAATATATAGCAAAGAAGATAATATATAGCATTTAACCACTGTTCAAACTGGAACAAACTGCTCAATTGCCTTCCAGCCAGTTACTACCAAAAGTACTCTCACCACACACACCATGTCTATCTTGACCTTTGTCCCTTTATCCAAACTCTAGAGCCATTCTCCTTTAGCCACAGCAAACATGCTTTTTTAATGCTTGCAACACAATTCCAGTTGCTGAAATTCAAGCTTTATATGTGAAGACAAACACCTTCAAATGACACTTTCTTCAGCCACAAACAGTGATTCCTTTGTGCATAAGATGACAACTTGTCCTTGAAGAGTTTTTTACCTCATGATGACTTGTCTCTGAAGACTTGTCTACCCCTTCAGAAATAATCAAAGCTTCTAATATAATTTACTTCAACCAACCTGACAGAGTGCTCCTAGTGTGATGTACCTGTTCCGAGGTCAGCAATGTTATTTCTATCATCTTGAAAACTGAAGTTGTATGTGCTTTTCCCATTCAAAAAAATTTGAGTAAGAAACCTTTAAATTAACACACAAATTTATAAACACTCACCGGTTAAATGGGATATGTTCTGTCACTCTCTTTTTGAATGTTTGCTGTGAGGCTTTACCATACTGTGCACCTCAATGGTAGCCATTTGCAACTGCTTTAAACAGTACCATTGTACATTTTCAGTAATAAAGTAAGGTCGTTGACAACCATGGCATCTTGACAAATAATATTATGCTCTAATTGTAACAACAAATACCTTTACTTTTCCAGTTGTATTGTGTAAACTACAATACTAGTTATAGTGTTTATGTAATTTCCATACAAACTGTGTTGGTATTAAAGTTTCTCAGTTAACATTTGAGAATGCTGTCATGTCAACTGATTTTCAATAGTATTAAACTTTAAAACATAGCTATAAATATCTGCATGTTTATTGAGTTTTGCTCTCTTAAGGTTTATGTTTAACAGTAGAAGAAGCCTATATAATGTTAATGAGTTATGTGTGAACAGAAAGAATACAGAAACCAGCAACATTAAGAAAACCAATAATTAACAAAAACTTGTTTTATGTTCTCTTTTACTGAGATCTAATTTTGTAGGAAGAAAATGATCAAATCTGACAAAAGGGGCAGTAAATTAGGAGAAAGACCATCAAATAAGCAATAAACATAATAAAGAATATCACTTACTGTGCATTTGCAAGAATTAAATTAGAAAGGCACACACTTAATACAACACAGTAAGAAATGTGACTGGAGTCAGAGACCTCACTTATCTTTGTTTGTTTTTGATCATTATTATTTATGAGCCATTACCATTCATTAGAATTCCTAACGTCAAATGCATTACTTTTTGGTAGCATTAGAAGTGCTTAACAGGAATCCTTGTTTTGCCTTCTCCCAAGATAAAATCTGTCTGATGCGCTTTTTAATTTTATTATGTGATTAAATGAGGCAAACAATGACATATTATTGACTAACAGTGTAAAGGTGAAAAAAATATGATAGTCTAGGACAAGAGAGAAAAATAACTGATTAGGAGTGACATTTAATATTTTAAATGATGTAACTGGTCACCTTATAGGACTTCAACTGCCTAAATGGCCAGTTGGTGGTCGTGGTGGTGTTGGGATTGGGGCTATGGGTTTGCACTCATGCTGCAACTGCATATGTATCAGTATCAAGATAGGGCTACTTTTAAATGAGACAATGGCTCTCAACAATGCACATATAGTCAAGTAAACTTGGCTACTGAGTAATACATTCACTCTACATGTGTCAGATATTTTATTCATGTTTATATTTTAAGTTAGGAACACCTTATCTCTTAAAAAAAGTGCTTTTTGTTATATGCACAACTAGGGGGCTTCACTCGCCAACCTCTTTCACCCCCCGTCCAGCGATACTCGCCGTTGTGAAGAGGGGGGCTGAACGCACCTCAAGGAGACACGGTCGCTCCTCCAAAACCCCTCTTAAAACGGTGATACAATGGGAAACAAATAACAGTTGTTTTATTTACCTCCTCTTTGCTCAATCAGCTGCTGGCTTACTTGTGCCGCATGATCTGCATTTCATGCGGCGATTCGAACGTTTAAAAGCCTGTATAGCAGCTGTTCGTTTGTCTCACTGCCTTGTCTCTCTTCTCCCCCAGACATCCTCAAACACTATTCAATCTCTTTTCGCTGTTCCGTTATTTCACTGAGTAATATTTTCCTTTTGTTTGTGCTAATGTGATCTTTACTCCATTTTTTTTTTTGAGACTTTCGAATTTTCCTACTTCTATTATCTCTAACCTGCTCTGCATGTGTATCATGGGACTTGCTTCCAAAGGTTGTAAGTATGACGTGACTTGACCATCTCGCACAATGTGAAAGTGTCTCTTCAAAAGATCACGTCTCATCACAAGAAAAAAGTCTTGTTGCAAGATTTTTTTTTTTTATAATATAGAAATATATTAAGTTTCAGAAAGATTAAAAAAAACTGCAGACAATATTCAGAAGCTCCCTGAAGTAGTATGCCTAATGCCAAAAGAAAAAACTCTCCACCAAAACACATTCTGATGTTTTTTTTTTTTTTAGGCTATAGAATAAAGCAATCCTAAGATACTTAAAGAGATGATGCATAAATGTTTATGACTAGCTGAATCACTCTGCACAAGCATATCTGTTTTTAAGGTTAGCTATTTCAAAAGTGTCTATGGAATGAACAGACTTATTAAGGAAGCTACTGTTCATCTTAGCAAAGAAGTAAATTGTTCAGAATGAATACTATTAGACACAGCCATGACACTTAACAGCTGCTTTTGTTCCCCACTCAGTAAAAGAGCAGCTTGATCAGACAATAGTGAAGCAGCAGAAATGTGAGGGGGGGGGGGGCATGAAGTGATGAGGTGTGATGCTCATCTCGCAGAAAATACATTCCACTCAGCTTTAGGGAAAGATAAGAAGGCAGCAGCACAATCCTTCAGATTGTACCTGCTTCAAATTGGCTTTCAGCTGACCAATCATTTTTCAGCCTGGTACTGTACATGTGCACAAGCAGGTGCTAGTCCTGTCTTCAGCGGTACAGCATGTGTGAAATGAACTACAGAAACTAATTTTCTGGAATATATACATTGTTGTAAAGGTTTTTGTTACATCATGAAAATTTAATGCTTTGTTCCTGATGAGATTTGAAAAGATGAAAAAATCCTAGGAAGACTGACAACTATCCATACTTTTTTCCATTTGACTATGGCAAATCTGACCTACACTTTGCAAACTGCTAGACATAAACAACCATTCTTCTAAAGAATTTCACAAACACCTTTCAATTGTACCTATGTTGTTACAGAACCATTACTGTGATGGTAAGAGTCATAGTTAGTTGTATTAAGTATGGACAAGCTTGGCTTCAATGAGGCCTGATTAAAATTCAAAGTATTTAAGCAGTTGACACTAATTATCTCTTTAAATGGGCTCAACAACAAAAACAGGATCTATCAAATTGTAAAATGAAGCAGTAAAATAACAAGGTTTGAACAGTCAAATCTGACCGACCTAATTAACAAGCACACATTTAGGAAAGCAGAGTGCATTCTGTTAGACATAACCTACCTACTACAGTTACAAGGCCATTTATTGCCATCAGTCCACAGGTTTCTGCTTCAAGGATAAAAAACATTTAGTTCAAATACTTCTTCCTTCCATATGCTATTAGGATCTTCAAATTAAGTTTTACTTTAATAAACATACAAATACTTATACTGTCAATCATCACTTAAGTCTTAGTGTTGGTTTAACTTTTTACATGCAATATGTATAATCAAAGTTTCTACCCTAAGTATTATGTTCATTGCTATATCTACTTATTACTTACAAAAATGTTAGGTGTAAAAAGTACAATGCTTTATTAAAACAACCTAAACTGTGTTTCAAAGTGTGGTGACATGATTATGTTTGATTGCCGAGTTCTTGTTTGTGGTGTTTAAAATGTGATGTCTTGGTCTTTCTGTAAAAACCTCATGACAAACTAAATTTCATTCTTGGGACAATAAACTTGAACTGAACTGACTGAGTTAATCAGAGTCAAAATTTTATTATACACAAACACTGCATGTGAAACAAATGAAAGCAGCACAAGGCTCTGATGTAATTACTCCCCACCCCCCAAGTTCTTCTGTATACGGTACATGAATACAACCAATGTAAAGATCTGCCCAAATTCACTGTCAAAATATGTATTAATGCAGACGATGGGAGCAAACAGATTTAATAACACTTCATACTAGACTCAACTTTAATATTTTATGTAATACACTATCCTGCATTTTTTCTTATATTTGTGTGTGAGAAAAAAAAATTCTCATTCCTTCAAATTAATGTTTGTTTCTTTGTATGGCAACCATGTCATATCACACAATCCTGGCAACTCAGCTCAGCAAGGGATTTAATTTCTGTATTTATTTAAGGACAGTGCTCCTACTGTGTTTTTCTATTTCAAGGAGATACAGTAATGACTAGAGGTCTAGAAAAAAAGGTCAAGAATAGTCAGATGAAAACTATAAATAATTGAGAAGCATACTTCCAATTAGGGTACTTTAAAAACTGCAGACATCCGAGGCTATTATTTCAAGTAGAAATGATGGGGAATTTTGGTTTTCAGATCTTTCTGAGAATACGACTTAACAGTATATTACTGTAAACTGAACTAGGCTGCAGTGCCAGCTTTGGTCAGCACTGAATGTTACCATTTGTGTACACAGGGGAAAGGACTTTGCACTCATTTTTTTTTATTTTATAAAAAAACAACTTAACCAGAAACAGCAGATCATTTTGCTCATAAAACACAGGATGCAACATGAATATCAAGTCAACTCAATCCTGTTTAATTTTGTATACACAGAGGTTTTTGTACTTACTGCACATAACCCTGACAAGCCAACAGGGTGTGTGTCTCTATGTCAGGCTTTTTTTTTTTTTTTTTTTTTTTTTAAACCTTAAGACTAATAATTTAAACAAACTGAAGTCATTGGCCTGTTAGATTGTTGACGACATTTCATTATCAGGCTGACTATAGATTGTAAGAAATTAAATGTGGTTTCTATTTTGAGGGTGCTACAGTGGTGCTAGGATTAGCAATGCTGCCTAACAGCTCTAGGGACCTGCATAATGACTGCGTGGAATCTGCAGTCTCTTTGTAGGGTTCTTCCAAGTACTTTGCCTTTCACCACATCCTCCTAGTATGTGCATTTTGTGAATCGTATGCAATTTACAAGTTCAAATTAGAACTCTGTGTGCATAAATATGAATTGATGGCAAACTTAGTTACCTTTTTCCTATAATTCCTATTGTACAAAACATAATAATAAATGTTTACATTTATATAGTGGTTTTCTTGCTAGTCAAAGCGTTTTAAACTGAGTTGGGAGCTACTTCAATCATCACTAATGTGCAGCATCCACCTGGATGATGAGACAGCAGTCATTATTGCATCAGTACACTCACAAAAAATTAGCTGTTAAGTGATGAAGGGATGCGAGATACAGTAGTTAGTCAGTTAGAGACAGTGGATGATAAGGGGGCCAGAATGACCAGGACCTCAGTTTTATGTCTCATCTGAAGGACAGCGCCATTTCTACAGTACAGTTTGTCCAGTCACTGCACTGGGGTATTGGGATCCAAATTCAGACCACAGGGTAAGCACCTGCTGCTGGCCTCACCAACATCTCTTCCAGCAGCAACACAAGCCTTTTCCTGGATGGTCTCACATCCATGTACTGGCCAGGCCCGAATGATTAGCTTCAGGTGGATGACCCGTTCTGAAGTGCATATAGTATGGCTGCTGGCTGTGAAAAGTAAGTGCCTTTCATAACTAAACCTGTTTTGGGCATAATAATAATAATTTCCTGTGTTTTATCGTATACATAAGGAAACTTTAAATTGCTCATAATATACAAAGATCACCCTTTTGCCAGTTATAGATTTATTTGCAAATCTGGACAGCTTTTTCCATTTAGTTACTTTATACAAGTCCAGGTTGCTACTGGGCAATAATTGACAGATCACAACAGAAAAAAGAGTGATAATAATAGTAACAGAAATGGACTTTGTGAATCTGAAATGGACTTTGTGAATCTGAAATGGACTTTGTGAATCTGAAAGCCAAGGTTCCCAGGCCTTCTAAAAGCCTCTAGGACATAAAAGAATTAAGAACTTTTAAAACACAATTAAAACAATAAGTGAACACACTTTATTAGAAGTTCATTAACAAGGCTTCTTGTTGTCCATGGCTGTTCATTCCTCACTGTCAGTAGTCCACCGCCACTTTGTGATGCCGGCGACACTGGGCTCATTCCTTTATCACAGGACATTGATAGTCATAAGACAGACTGACTAGGGCAACGAGAACAAAAACACTTAAATTAAAACAACCTAAACCGTGTTTCAAAGTGTGGTGACATTCAATAAAGTTTTGAATAAAGAATTGATTAAAATAGTAAAGGTACAGAAGATAAAACTTATCAATAAATAAATCTATCAATAAACAGATAAAACAATGTACAGGACCAATTCTCAATACCTCAGAGTGGTCCACTTACTTGCCTCTCCCCTCAGTCGAGTTGAGACTGACAAATGTAGTCAACCTTTAGATTCCTGTCTCAGACATCTCTGCTAGTAAACCTCAGAGACCACCCGAGTCCGGCTCTCTACTACTACCTCCACAGGTCCAGAAACCACACTGATTTGCAAAGGTTAATTTTACAGAAATGTCACAGGGTATGAAATAAGAAGTTCATGTCTGAAAAATCTTGAAATGTTACCAGGTTGGCAAAGCTAAAAAGAAAGCAAAGCTACACTACTGTATGTTAAGTTTTTCTGTAGTAGTTTTTCCCTCCCTGTACAGTGGTGTTAGCTTGCTGTTTAGCGAAATGTAAAAATAAATCGCTGATACACTAATACAGTAGGCAGTAAAGTCTGTATTGTGTTCTTATCCTTAATGTCACTGGCATTTTATTTCCAACATCATTTTTTCAGTAAATTCATTGCTATATAATGCTGCAGGCAAGCTAAAAAAAATGTTCTGAAAATGGAACATTGAAAACAATATATGAAAATTCAGTGCAATTCCTAAATCTATGGATGGCCCATAGGATCAGGTAAAGATCAAATAACAATGTATTATGTCAATGGTGAATACTGCCTCCACAGAGATGTAATGCAAAAAGCCTAAAGTAAAGCAAGATCAAGTGAGACAGAAAAGCAGACCTAGCAGAGTGTCAAGTAGGTGGCATTTTTAATGCAAATATTATAATGTTGTTTACTGACACTTCTGTGCTTTAATTAGAGAAAGAAAAATCTGGCACAAAACACTTGAAAGGCTGCCAAATACTTGGCACATGCTACAATATTTAAAAGCTAAATGTACTCCAAAACAATATTAATCTCATTATCTTTGACATTATTTTCTAATACCTGTTGGCACAGAAAGAAGTAAATGATCATGAAGCCAACAAGCAAAGTGGACAAAATATTAAATATGTAAAATAAAAAATGGTTATCAAGTGAAAAAAGGAAAACATCTAGCAGAAATTTTAAGGTTGAAGCAAACAAAAATGTAAATAAATAAAATGAATAAGACAGACATTAAATGGAGCAGCAGAGCTAGAGCTATAGGTTTAATACCAAATGTCTGATTTTTGAACAAAAAATGTGGACTATAAAATTGGTATTGGCCTACTTATGGTAGGAATCATTTCACCACACAATAATGCAACCACATACAGTCTACCTAATTATGGAGCATTTACAGCTGTTACTGAACATACTGTAAGAACATGTTATTACACTGATAAGAAACTTCATGGAAACAAACAGAGAACAGGCAAGCTCCATACAAGCAGCACCTCAGCCTCAAAGTGAACCTATGTGTTATCAGGCAAACCCCTATTCACAAAGTCTTCTAAAAATACAGACACGAAGAACAGTACTATATTACAGAAAGCTTTTACTTAAATTAGGTATAATAAATAGTTATAAATTAATTGAACCCATTATTATTATGATGTAGCTAAGCTAGTTGATTCTCTTGGGCAGAACAACTCAAGAGTAGATGATGTTTATCTAACTGGCTATCTAATATCATACAAATTTGGGCTATAGGACTGTAACCAGGTAATTTTCAGGAAAAATAATATCAGTATAAAATAGCAGATTAACACCAGAATTTTAAGTCGTACAAAACCTACCACATTTAAAACATTTTTTTGTTTTACCTGATCATAAAATTAACTTCGAATACCTCATTAAAAAAGTAATTCAAGAAATTGCCTTTTTATTATAGTTTTTACAAGTTAGCACCATTCAAGAATAGCTGAATCATGCTGGTTCTGCATATTGCTTTCCCAAGCAACAATCAGGTGAGCTAATGTGGCAAGAATGACAACTGCTCCCCATTCAACGATGGAGGGAAAATATGTGATGCTTTGACATCATTTTAAATGCGGTATAAATTTGCATTGCACCATTATTGTGTTATGATTTAACAGGTCATACTAGTAAATGGCCTATGAATGACACCAGATCAATTAATGGATGTGTTCACTAAAAATGACCAACATGTCATTCAAAAGGAAATTGGCAACACACTGAGTAGTAGTTTCAGTATCTTTAAAATAAAACAGTACCATAAATAATTAAAACTGATATTTGAACAAGTCATTACTTTATCTGTTAAAACACAAATGGTGGTGTTTATACAGAAATTTTGTTCAGAAATATGGTTTAATTTGTATTTGTTATATAGTTGACTCTTAAAAATAAATTCACTCACCTACTCTTAAAGTAACACACACCACAATGTATTTTACTTCTTCGCCAGCACCCTTTGGCCAGTGGTACCTTTGCAGTTTCCTTTATAGATAGGGTGCACTTTCTAGTGTGAACAGAATACGTTTTAGCATAAAAGGCATAAAAGACGCACAAGTGAGGAAAATTAAATTGAGCACATTCTTGTGAATTATGTACATTACATAATTATGGCAAAAAAAGTATGGTTATGCTTTCTAGGAAGCCTGTTGGGTTGTGGGAAAATGTACACAACAGAAAAACCTTTCACTGTCATACAGTCACATATGACCAATTTTGAGCAGCCAATCAACCAGAGAATTGGGGGAATACAAGGACATAAGCAGAATGTGCAAACTTCACATAAATAGTCAAACAGTATAAATTCAATTCTGCAATTTGCTTGCACAGTGTGTATGAAAAATATTGCTTTTCATTTGCTTTTACATATAAATATTACCATTTGCATTAAATGAATATTTCTAATGATTTTTGTCACCAAAAACCACATGATGCTAATGCTGTTTTTAGAATACCTACAGTATACAAGCATACCATTATCCACTACTACATTTGTTGAGAGGTGTGCACTGTTAGCTGCTAATAATAAAATTTAAATGCTTCTAGTAAGTCTCTTAAATAAGGTCAATAACAGATGCAATCTATAATCATATTGACCTAACACATCTAGTGAACCATAGCCTGAAGGTGACTTTTAGATCAATGAAAAGTTAAAATGTTTTAAGCATACATAAAGTATACAGTACATAGCCTACATACTGTATGCACAATATACGGTGTAAGTATTGCTTTATTTTAACTTCAGAACTACTAAAAATACCGAAATATTCTAATTAAGGGTCACTATTATGTATTTAGATGCAATCATAAGAAACAGTGTTTGTTAACAAGATTAGTGGCTAAAGATAAAAAAAAAAGTCTAGATTAAGACAAAGGATAAAAATGAATTACTATGATTCTACTTAAACTGAAATGTAATCTTGTTTTGTATGTAAGAATAGGTGTTAGAATTTTTTTTGGGAATAGCATTAAAGGGTCAATGTATCGATCCAGATTCCAAAGATCTGAAAGAATCTCAGCCTGGGTCTCAGGGACTTTCATCTGGACCTTTGAATGCTTCTGGTGACTAATCTACACCAAGGGTCATAAAGATCAATCCTTTGAAATCAGAAGTTAAATTATTAAACAGTGGGGTGCATTGATGCTATGAGTTGTGAAATAAATTAAAACTAACCACAGTAGACACAAAAGGGCTAGCTGTACAGCTCACAATATAGAAAACAGGTGTTGCTCACAGTGCAACTAGCGTCCCTCTTTCCCTGTTGTGGTCTCATTTTATTATAGGGAGAATATATTGTACTTTAACTCAGACACTTCCACTTGAAAGAAAGAAAGAAGGAAGTGTGGAATATCTAGGGAGCCCACAATCCTTCTGAAGAATTGCACAAATGGAACATTTACAAAATATGAGATGCGGAAGTACACTGGATTTAAGGGGTATAGCTAATGTGACTCCTACACGAACAGTTTAACCCCACATGCTTAGAGTGAAAAACTTAGCATTTGCTGGAAGTAAACGCCAACTTAATAAAGCAGGTACAGTTTGTTATTTTGAACAACTTCTTAATGTAGAGGGTGCATCAGTACACAGAAGGAGGGAATCAACAAGTTATTATAAAGTAACGTGAAGAAACTACATTCAAGACAGGCTGTCATTCTAAATCTGTGCAATGGAAAAACTGTAAAACATGTAATTTAACACTGTGCAAATAATAATTTGTCAAATTGCAGCTTTTGATTTGAACTACAGAGAGAATTCTCCCCCCCCCCAACTGAAATTATTAAAAAGAAGGATGACTAAATATTTTAATCAAGAACTTACAATACGTAAACCATGTTTGATCCTAGTGTAGAAATATTAAAAATTGTTGAAAAAATGTTCACCATCAACGCAGGAATTAAAAGGCTGACTAATAAAAACGAGCAGTCAATATACCTACAAGGAAAGAGGTGTAATATTGATCAGACAAGAAATCTTGCTGAACATTTTACAGTAATCCCTCGCTACTTCGTGGTTCACTTTTCGCGGATTCACGACTTTGCGGATTTTATATGTAAGCATATCTAAATACATAACGCGGATTTTTCACTGCTTCGCGGGTTTCTGCGGACAATGGGTCTTTTTACTTGCTTCCTCAGTTGGTTTGCCCAGTTAATTTCATACAAGAGATGCTATTGGCGGATGGCTGAGAAGCTACCCAATCAGAGCACGCAGTTAAGTTCCTGTGTGCTGCTGATTGGCTCAGGCGGTCGGAGTGTTGCATTAACCAGGAAGTCTCATCTCACTCATTCATCATTAACGTGCTAATGCTTCAGGGGCCGTGTCCAAGCACCAACAGAAGATGCAAATGATTGCAGAAAAGGTAAAAAGTTTTGGATATGTTGAAGGAAGGGAACAGCTACACCACCTGCAGGACATCGATTCTTTTTATTTAAAAAGGAGGAAAAGCATATAAGATCTACGGCCACAGTGTCCTTTAACCAGGGTGCAAAACGAGTTGCAAGTGGACGTGATAAGGCAGTCAGTCTGGATGGAATCTGCTTTAGGAATCTTTGCAACAAGGTCGACGACGTTCATGACCGCCTACAAGCTGCTACGTGTACTTCACTATACAGTAAGTGTAAACTTATCTACCGATTTCATATTGCTTAGCAGTTGTCCCTGTTTTTTAATAGAGTAAACGGTGGGTTTGTAAACAATACAGGGAGGGTTTAAAAACGCCCAATATACACGTTAATAATTAAATAAATATAGTGTCCCTACTTCGCAGAAATTCAGTTATCGCGGTCGGCCTTGGAACCTATCTCCCGCGATAAGTGAGGGATTACTGTAACTCTTTAACTGTTAAGATATGAAAAACATTTGTTACACACCTTGAATGCTTTGTCTAGTTTTTACTCACTGTTACAGCCACAATATTCCAGTTTATAAAATGATTCTGTAATCACATACTTTACATTTGCTTCTACAAAGAAGATGTTGTACAAAACCCTGTAAGGTGTATTTTTTAAATGTAGAATTTAAATAAAAGTGAACTTGGGTGCAAAGATTTAATTAACCCATTTTCTGTTTACCATAATAAGAACCTACGTTATGACTACTGTATAAACATGTGAAAGAAAGACATTCATTTTGAGATTAACTAAAACTTGACACAGTCTTGATCTTCCTTTATCCACACAAAAGCATCACAAACAGTTATATCACTTAGCCACATTATGAAGACTCTTCCAGGCATCACATGGCTGGTGGTATTCTTGCACACATGAAATAAATCAGTCTTCTGAAAGATGCACCCGTTCATTAACTACTATAAGGCTATGGTATAAGCATACTTCTTTTTTAAGATTAACAAAACCATTTTCAGCACCTGTTCTCTTGGAGTACCTTTTTAAGATATTTTTTTCCTGTAAAGCTAACACTATTATTCAAAACAAACTTTACAATAGCCTTCTGATTCTCCTTTTTGTAATAACATAGGCCTGTTCTAGTCAGTTATTGATCTCTCTTGACAAATACAATGTTATATCTACAACTACCCATTTTGTGGCCACAAGGCAACATACTGCATATGGTGTTCACCTCTCTCATTTATTATCACTAGTTACTATTTGGCTGACATCTTTATCTAAATTTCAAATATAAAGTTAAATTAGCACTTCAAATTTGTTGACAGCTGACAAATACTTGATTGACATTCACTGAAAGCACAGTTATCTCTACCTTACACATGGTGTTTATTTATTTTTTAATATTACATACAGTATTTGAAGTGCACGTTATGTGTTCAAATGTATAAACCTGAGCAAGGGGGAAAAAGTTGAGATACTTTAAATTAATCAATCATGCTGTGTTTTAGTATTGTTCTTTTACAGAAGACAATGGTCTATAAAGTATCAGAAAGTCATTAGTCCATTTTGAACAGTATCAATTGTGAGGGAGGCAAAACTGGACAAATGTTTTTCCTGTAATTTCTGCCATTTCATCCAGGTTTCGACTCGGTCCTTGACCTATGTGGTCCCTGATTTCCTGCACTTGTAAACTGGGTTAAGCAGTTTGATGAATGAATTTCTGTAATAACCAAGTATTGCCTAGTGTCTAAATTAGCAACCATTTCCTTTAAAACCTAATGTGGAATGAGTTGCCAAGATCAACATTTAAAACTTCCATATCAGGAACTACTAAATCACAGATTAATAGTTAGTTCTATTTTAACTGGAACTCGTACACTTCCAAAACATCAATAAACAATAGAATTAAAAGCTGGGAGGAAAGCCAGAAACTTACTCCTGTTTACTGGTCTTTCAAATGCATAGTAAAAATAAAGACTCTTGGTTCACGATAACTTGGCATGGTTTGCACCTGGCTTTGTTCTGTCACACCATTAAACAAGTTGGTGCTAATTATGGAAAGCAATAATGTCCATTGCATTTATCCCAACCAAACTTAAACACACTGCTTTTTATAGACATGTTAGTATATACTGAAAATTACAATTTAATATTAACATAGTATGGTTGAGGCTTTCAAAGATGCTGCATTATAAATGTGCTACAAGTATACTGAATTGCTGGCTGGTTTACTGCACAACAGCCAAATTAACTATTAAAGAAAATTTTAATCACATTGGGAAACACTCACTACCCAAGAAACAGCAGGACTGTAAGAGGTTGCTCCTTGAAGTCAAACTTTACACCAGAGGTCTTCAGTGGCTGCAGGTTTTCACTTCAACCAATTTCTTAATTACATACCCATTTATTTACTACTAAAGCAATCCGATATTTGGACTTAATTTTAGTTACCTTGCCTGTTACAATTCAGAACCCCTAACTTGCCTATTTTAATTTTTAGGAGCTACATTTATGTTTTAATTGTTGCCTGTTTTCTTAACCAGAAATTACTTAATAATGAAATGCAGATAAACATTAAACCCAGCAGCTCTCCAGCTAACGTGCTTCCTTTTAAACCTGTGCATATGCACCATGAAGCATTTGTGTTAGAATAAAAGTGAGGGGAATTAGAAGGACCGTGAAGTTTGAATCTGTTCTGGTCCACAAAACACATGGAGAGAAGGAAACTCAACAGTGCAATTAAAATTTCTCTTGGATGAATGAAAGCACTAAGAAGCCAAAAACATAAATACCAAATTTCATTATCAGCAAAGACCGAATTCTAATTAGGAAACTAGTTGGAAGGAAAACCTGCAGCCACAGCAACCCTCGAGGACCATGGTTGAGGACCCCTGCTTTACACTAATCTTTCAACATGCAGTATGGATCATTGCATCTCTTAACATCTGTCATTCAGATTAAATATTTTCTTGGAGATCAATAAAACGTCAGCTGGTTTCCACGCAAAATAATACTTACCAATTATAATTTCACACAAAATACGTATGTTTTTAGATAAATCTAAGGCTCTGATGATCACTTAAAAAATTAATGTACTTCTTTATTATGAAAAATAGCTGCTACCATATTATGTACCATACACTACATTGGTTAAGTTAAAAACCTACTGTCAACAAATGGCTCTCTGACACTACCTTATCAACCATCCCTCGAGACTGCAGGGAGCTGCAGGGAGCTGGAGAGTTTGCTGGATCTTAATTAACCTGGTGTGACTGAATGAGTCCTGAGATAGGCCTCATCCAATATGGTACTATATTATTTGGATAATATATTTGTCCTGTTTTCAACCTAAAGTAAACACTGTCCAAAGCTTAGTATTCTTAGTATCCCCAGGCAGCACTAAACAATACATGAGTCGAGTACATAGTTAGAAACTTTAACAGAAGAAATTCACTTGCACCTGGATAACACTTTAGTTCAGATATTGCAAAAGTGCATCTGTTCTTCATTTACTCCTGTGTAACAAGGCCTTAACAAAGGCTTCTTTTGGTCTTCATAACATTTATAAAATGGCATGGCAAATGGACATGATGGTAAAATGATTTAACATGGACAATTTACAGGTTGTATACTAAATATGTAATATCAAGAGAAATGTGTCTTAATTAAGCATCTCAGACCACTCCAAAGTGACGTGTTGTTAATGGGTAACATGGCAGAGATGGATAAACACTTTACTGATGCTTTGCAAGTGTTATGAAGATGTACAGAAGTGTTTGTTAAGGTTAGTTTACATAGTAGTAAATGAGTAATGGATGCATTTGTGCAGTACCTAAATGAAAGTTAACTGCAGATAGACAGAAAATAAATAAGAACAGCTGACAATTAGAAGCGTGAAATATGTCAGACAGCAATATACACTTAATATTTGACTTTGTATGCTGTGATGCCTGCTATTTTCACCAGTTTTTATGTCAAATGTACATGGTGAAAAAGCCAAAAATGTTTTGTAAATATTTACTTTAAACCCAAGAAACAACACATTTGAAAAGCAGCTTTTAGGAAAACATTTCACAAATCACAATTAAAATAAAATGCTTTCTTTTAAATGACTGAAAGTTATTTAAATATAAATTTTAAAGCTTTCAAACTGATGCATTAGGGCAATCATTAACATTTTAGTATTTACTTGGAGTTAATAAAAGGAACATAATTCATTGATACCTATAAATACCTCCTCATGATCGCTTTCAAACAATGCAGCCAAAAAAGGTTATTTATTGTAGATTAGGATGGGGGTTACAGTATCAGCAACGAATTAAAGGCTAAACCAACCCAGAACTTGCTCAAATTGTGATAAGTTAATGCCTGAAATCATTTTGATAGTATGGACCTTGGGAATCACAAAAGTCCTTAAACGAAAGTAATATGAACATAAAACTAACACATGAATTCCACCCAGAAGGTACCTTAAACAATAATTGAGCAGATGTTCAAGTGCAGTGATGAATCACAGTTTATGTTCTTGCATATACCTGCACAATAACACAGTATATGCATCATGCACTCTCTATATCCACAAATGAGCAGCACAGGGTTTTACACTGCTCCAGGAGACTACATTTTTCCTTCAATGCACAGGATTTTCTCTGGGTATGCTGAGCTTCCAAGAGTATCAGTTTCAAACTATGGGTGACTTTAAACTATCCTGGAGAGAGTGATTGTTTGGTATGTGCATAAGTGGGTCTTCTGATGTTCAGGTTTCCCTTCATGGGTTCGTATCTAAACCTTCCACATAGGCTTCTGCAACCCTGAAGTTGATTTAACAGGTTTGATAATGGATGGACAGAGATTTTATTTAAATAGTTAAAATGCTATACAAATCTACTTCCTTAACTGGCCTAAAGAACTATGCCAGTACTTATTGGATGAATGCCTTTAATTTTAGGTAAAAAAACAAAACAAAACAAAACAAAAAAAAAATCACAAAAGCTAAAAAATTACAATTAACATAATGCAATGCAAAATCTTTTTTTTCCGTTCTGAATTATGCACCGTTTCAGTTTATGTACTATTAACTATAAGGAATAAACGAGTTTTATCACAATCCATTAATACCTGTGCATTTTAGAACCCAGTTTACTTTTGTTATTTGATGTGTGGAATGTCCCAAGGAATCCTTTGGCCGTGCTTGCTTGGAATAAAAATAAAAACACCCAATAACCTTTTACACTTATTAATGATGCAAAGTTACTATACCATTAAGTCAAACTGTACAGCCTTATTATCTAAAGTGATAATAATGTCCCTTTAATGATTGTGCCTCCGTGGGTTTAAAGGTGGCCTCTTAGCTGTATTTCGTATTCACTGTTTTTATATTAAATATATTTGCCTGCCTGGTGAAGAATTTCACATCACATGCTGACCTGCAGTTTGTTAGACACACTTATACAGAAGTCACTGTACTCTCCTCAATATACTATATTGAATATTTTGATAGGGTACAGTAACCATTCCTTTCTATCTCAGAAGAAAAACACATCTTATGAAAATAATGCATATTTCCTTTTTGAGGGTAATCAAACTCTGTATTTAAAAATTCCCCTCTGCATAAGCTACTCATTCGACCAGGGATTCCTGGTCGCAAATACTTGCACTGTTAAGGATAATCTTCCCCAGAGTTTGAATTGATAAATTTTCCCCTTGAACACAGGATTAAATAATGATTCTTTCAGTCAGGCTTAGAGTCTCTTTATTATTCAAAACATTAACTTACTAAAGCAGAGCTGGAACAGTTACCTTTTTCATGACAACACAATCTCACTAAAGCCTTTTTTATCGCACACAGACTTGAAATGGCTCTGGTCACAACAGTGGTCTAAAATTCTGGCATCAGTAAGTAGATGGTTGAAGCCACTTTACAATAAAAAAACAGAAGTCTGTGCAGAAAGATAGTGCTAAGGGCAATCAAATGTCAACTATGATGCAGACTTATGCATGTTATCTAGCAGCACAGACAGACCCATCTTCATTGAAGCTTTCTTTCACGAATAAACTATGAAAGTGAACAACTTTCAGTTTCTTAAAAATAATTGATAAAAGATGCAGCTGGCCATATTACACACTGATAAACAGATAAGCCAGAACTGAGCATTAGCACATTATAAACGTCTTCAACATCTAGTAGGGCTGCCAGCATTGCTTAAATGTTTTCAATTTTAAGAAGCTGAAGGATTAGACAGTGGGGCAGATGAAATTGAAGGAGCAACTGTATCACTCAAGAAATGTACTTTGTCAACTCAGATATGAAAAAACTTTTTTTCTTTTGGATATTATAATATATAGGAAAAAAGTCAATAAAACAAAACAATTCTGTGACATTCAGAAATAATTTTAAGTTTACTAGTGCCATCTTTTTTTAACTTTGAATCTCATGCTGTATTAATATGAGTAATTCTAATTAATTTTATGCAAAAATGAGATAATAAAAATATAATGTAAAGGTTATGAGCTTCTGAAAACACCGTAAAAATTAAATTAGAGGTAAGGACTTTAACTTTTTCTGTATTAATTTGGCTTTTAGATATAAACCACTTTGTAACCCTCATTTGCTACTGCTGTTGTTACAGGTATTATTATGTTCGTTGACCATATTTAAATTGTTTTTAAAGAAAAAAAAAAAAAAAAAAAAAAATAAAATTATATATATATATATATATATATATATATATATATATATATATATATATATATATACACACACACACACACACACACACACACACACACACACACACACACACACACACACACACACACACACACACAGTACTGTGCAAAAGTTTTAGGCAGGTGTGAAAAAATGCTATAAACAAACAATGCTTTCAGAAATATAAATGATTGTTTATTGTTATCAATTTACAAATGCAAAGTGAGCGAACATAAGAAAAATCTAAATCAAATCAATATTTGGTGTTACTACCTTTTGCCTTCAAACCAGCATCAATTCTTACAGGTCCACTTGCACAAATTCAGGGATTTTGTAGGATTCTAGTCAGGTGTCTGATCAACCAGTTCTACCAAACAGGTGCTAATGATCATCAATGTCACACGTAGGTTGAAACACAGTCATTAACTGACAGAAACAGCTGTGTAGGAGGCTTAAAACTGGGGTGAGGAACAGCCAAACTCTGCTACCAAGGTGAGGTTGTGGAAGACAGTTTCATGTCATGGCAAGACTGAGCACAGCAACAAGACTCAAGGTAGTTGTACTGCATCAGCAAGGTCTCTCCCAGACAAAGATTTCAAAGCAGACTGGGGTTTCAAGATGTGCTGTTCAAGCTCTTTTGGAGAAGCACAAAGAAACAGGCAACACTGAGGATCATAGACACAGTGGTCAGCCAAGGAAACTTAGTGCAGCAGATGAAAGACACATCAAGCTTATTACCCTTCGAAATCGGAAGGTGTCCAGCAGTGCCATCAGCTCAGAACTAGCAGAAACCAGTGGGACCCAGGTACACCCATCTACTGTCCAGAGAGGTCTGGCCAGAAGTGGTCCTAATGGAAGAGTTGCTGCCAAAAAGCCATACCTCCGACATGGAAACAAGGACAAACGACTCAAGTATGCACGAAAACATAGGAACTGGGGTGCAGAAAAATGGCAGCCGGTGCTCTGGACTGAGGAGTCAAAATTTGAAATATTTGGCTGTAGCAGAAGGCAGTTTGTTCGTGGAAGGGCTGGAGAGCGGTACAATAACGAGTGTCTGCAGGCAACAGTGAAGCATAGTGGAGGTTTCTTGAACGTTTGGGGCTGTATTTCTGCAAATGGTGTTGGAGATTTGGTCAGGATTAATGGTGTTCTCCATGCTGAGAAATACAGGCAGATAATTATCCATCATGCAATACCATCAGGGAGGCGTATGATTGGCCCCAAATTTAAACATACAGTCAAAGTCAATAAGAACTATCTTCAGCGTAAAGAAGAACAAGAAGTCCTGGAAGTGATAGTATGGCCCCCACAGAGCCACACCAAATATTGATTTGATTTAGATTTCTCTTTTGTTCACTCACTGCATTTTGTTGATTGATGAAAATAAATGATTAACACTTCCATTTTTGAAAGCATTCTTTGTTTACAGCATTTTTTCACAGCTGCCTAAAACTTTTGCACAGTACTGTATATTTATACATTGCTTACCCCATTTATTTTTGTAGGGATAGTCAAGAAAATGTTTTAATGTTATGATTTCATGCAGGAAGAGAGAAAAAAGTTTTATATAACAGAATCCAATGGAGATCATCACAGTATAATGGCAAATGATTTGGAAAACATCCATTGAAAGAGAAAAAAAAAAAAAAACTCATGTTACTAATGTCACATACTTCACTTGTCCATTACCCAGCCGTGTGCTCAAAACGTGCAAAACACATGCATTTTTTGCTAAAATATTAATAGTTACTTCCATAAAAATCACCTTACAACATAAACAGGAACGGCTTTGTCATCTATATATATAATTCACTAAGCCGACAGAACAGGCAAGACAACCATGGGATACGCACAGAGCCACGCCTGCAGATAACACAGAGCCATGCCCAGCAACTCTAAGAATTCACTAAGTCCATGGCAAGCAAGAACAATGCAAGACAGAGCCATGCCCGCCAACTCACAGAGCCAAGCCCACCAACAATTCACTAAGTAGCCGACCATGGCACATGCACGACAGAGCCACGCACGCAAACAATTCGAGCGAGGCGAAAGCATTTGCCAAGAATGTTATCATTAATCAAGAACAAAAGTCGGAGGTTCGAAAATGGTCACATACCGTTGTACTTCGGACCATAAACGATGCAGACTGGCGATCCGGCGGCGTCATTCCCATGACCCGCCGGGCAGCCAACCGGGTAACCAAAGTCTTTGGGTTCCGGGGGGGAGTATGGTTGCAAAGCTGAAACTTAAAGGAATTGACAGAAGGGCACCACCAGGTGTGGAGACTTTCGCTTAAATTGACTCAACACGGGAAACCTCACCCGGCCCGGACACGGAGAGGATTGACAGATTGATAGCTCTTTCTCAGTTCTGTGGGTGGTGGTGCATGGCCGTTCTTAGTTGGTGGAGCGATTTGTCTGGTTAATTCCGAAAACAAAGTAGGACAAGTGGCTTTCAGCCACGTGAGATTGAGCATTAACAGGTCTGTGATGCCCTTGGATGTCCAGTACTGCACGCACGCTACACTGAATTGATCAACGTGTGTCTACCTGGTGCAGAGAGGCGTGGGTAAACCGTTGAACCCCATTTGTGATGGAAACTGGGGCTTGCAATTGTTCCCCACGAACGAGGAATTCCCAGTAAGTGCGGCTCATACGCTCCCACTGATTACGTCCCTGCCCTTTGTACACATCCCCCCACCCTCGCTACTACCATGGTCGCGTGACTTGGTGGATTATATACAGAAAAGCAGCTGGAACCGCAAAGAACAATGAAAAGTCAACGTGGCTCAGACGTGCATGTGGACTGTACACAGACGAAAACAACTCGGGTGAGGAGTTGGGGGCGGGCACATGAGCAGGCAGTGCATTCTGAACGATGGATTTTTTCAAATGTTCATTTCTTTCCCTGTGCTTAAAAATCATTAAACAAGTGGCGTGATTATGTGGCTTAGCTAGTAATAGAATATTTCTGAACTGAAGACAGGTCTCTAACCAATGAATGAGGGGGAGGGGAAGCAACACTGATGTTATGTTCTTCCCTGCAGTGATTTAAGTCAGATCTTTTACTGTAAAATACCATGAAATTGCAGGTCTCTACTGCTAAACACGTACAGACTTTTATTTTGTGTGTTTCGTTTTGAGTTAAGAAGGACCTGTAAGCATTTTTGTTTGCTCAAAGACAGAACAAAGTTCTAATTAAATACATTTACATTACTCTTCCTTTAGAGAAAATGATTATTTCTTGTTTATATTGGGTGTGTCTGGCAAATAGTTCTATAGTAAATGTTCTCTTGTTTGATATCAGATTAACTGAGAAATGAAATTGCCAGATGTTCTGAAATGAAGACATTCTGAAATGAATTAGCTTAGGAAGGGGTGTAACAGTTGGAAGCAGAGAATGCCGTCTAGCACTACACTGTGGCATTTTCATTACATTCTCAATACATTTTCATGTAGTTGTCTCTTCATCACTCTTACTGACAGTGCAATGACTTCAAGCTAGTAGCAGGACTCGTTTGCATAGTTACTCGATATCACCTGAAGCATCTTCACAAATTTCTCATTAGGATATGATTACATAACAAGGTTTAGCAAACAAAGTAGAAAAAAATTTAATTTACAAATATTATGCTAGAAGCAGTCAGAAACATAATAGAAAACAATTTCATTATTATTATATACAGTGCTCCTGGAAAGTATTCACAGCGCATCACTTTTTCTACATTTTGTTATGTTGCAGCCTTATTCCAAAATGGATTAAATTCTTTTTTTCTCTCAGAATTCTACACACAACACCCCATAATGACAATGTGAAAAAAGTTTACTTGAGGTTTCTGTAAATTTATTAAAAATAAAAAAATTGAGAAAGCACATGTACATAAGTATTCACAGCCTTTACCATGAAGCTCAAAATTGAGCTCAGGTGCATCCTGTTTCCCCTGATCATCCTTGAGATGTTTCTGTAGCTTAATTGGAGTCCACCTGTGGTAAATTCAGTTGACTGGACATGATTTGGAAAGGCACACACTTGTCTATAGAAGGTCCCACAGTTGACAGTTCATGTCAGAGCACAAACCAAGCATGAAGTCTAAGGAATTGTCTGTAGACCTCAGAGACAGGATTGTCTCGAGGCACAAATCTGGGGGAGGTTACAGAAAAATTTCTGCTGCTTTGAAGGTCCCAATAAGCACAGTGGCCTATTTCATCCGTAAGTGGAAGAAGTTCGAAACCACCAGGACTCTTCCTAGAGCTGGCCGGCCATCTAAACTGAGCGATCGGGGGAGAAAGGCCTTAGTCAGGGAGGTGACCAAGAACCCGATGGTCACTCTGTCAGAGCTCCAGAGGTTCTCTGTGGAGAGAGGAGAACCTTCCAGAAGGACAACCATCTCTGCAGCAATCCACCAATCAGGCCTGTATGGCAGTGGCCAGACGGAAGCCACTCCTTAGTAAAAGGTACATGGCAGCCTGCCTGGAGATTGCCAAAAGGCATCTGAAGGACTCTCAGATCATGAGAAAGAAAATTCTCTTGTCTGATGAGACAAAGACTGAACTCTTTGGTGTGAATGCCAGGCGTCACATTTGGAGGAAACCAGGCACCGCTCATCACCAGGCCAACTCCATCCCTACAGTGAAGCATGGTGGTGGCAGCATCATGCTGTGGGGATGTTTTGCAGTGGCAGGGACTGGGAGATTAGTCAGGATAAAGGGAAAGATGACTGCAGCAATGTACAGAGACATCCTGGATGAAAACCTGCTCCAGAGCGCTCTTGACCTCAGACTGGGTGACGGTTCATCTTTCAGCAGGACAACAACCCAAAGCACACAGCCAAGATATCAAAGGAGTGGCTTCAGGACAACTCTGTGAATGTCCTTGCGTGGCCCAGCCAGAGCCCAGACTTGAATCCGATTGAACATCTCTGGAGAGATCTTAAAATGGCTGTGCACCGATGCTTCCCATCCAACCTGATGGAGCTTGAGTGGTGCTGCAAAGAGGAATGGGCGAAACTGGCCAAGGATAGGTGTTCCAAGCTTGTGGCATCATATTCTAAAAGACTTGAGGCTGTAATTGCTGCCAAAGGTGCATCGATTAGAATTCTGAGGAAAAAAATGAATTTAATCCATTTTGGAATAAGGCTGTAACATAACAAAATGTGGAAAAAGTGATGCGCTGTGAATACTTTCCGGATGCACTGTACTTGTAGAATTATGCAAGCATTTGTTTCTTCTTTAGAAATAGAGGCCAGCAGTCTTTCTTCCAGTTTCCACATCCGCAGGTAGTTTGGAACTCTATTTTGAGTAATGCAACATAAGACAGGTAATTTACGCATTATGTGCTTCAGCACTTGCTGGCTTTGCTCTGTGAGTTTGCATTGTCTACCACTTCATGTCTGAGCTGCTGTTGTTCCTTAATACTTCCACTTTACAATAATAGCACTTACAGCTGACTGGGCAGATCTGGCAGAGCAGAAACGTTATGTGCCGACTTGTGGCAACAATGGCATCCAATGACAATGCCATGTTTAAAGGCACTGAGCTCTTCAGTACCACCCATTCTAAAGCCAATGTTTATCAAAGTTGATTGCATGGCTATGTTTGATTTTATGCATCTGTTAACAATGGATGTAGATGAAACACCTAAACTCAATACATTTGGAGAGGTTTCCACATACTTTAGGACAATAAAGTATGCCTGGCATGTTAAAATGACTTTTCAGTGTGACATATCAAAAGCTCAAGTGCTTTTAGAATATGATGTTACATGACCAGTTCCAAACATTATTATACTGCCTTATACTTTGCAATTTTAGGTAAACCAACATAGTGAAGTGGTTTTACATTGTTATAGTGTACCATATTCAGTGCTACAACTTGGGGTGCAGCAGGTTGTGATCCAGACTCTTTAATTTAGAACTTATCATCAACCTCTGTAACTGCATCTTGGACTTTCCAACCAACACACCTGAGGATATGAGGATTGGTAGCATGACATCCTCTACACTGACCCTTAATACATCCCAAAGGTTGTGTGCTGAACCCCTTTCTGTACTCCTTCTTCACCTCTGGCTGTGTGGCCAAATACACCTTTAACTCCAACAATATATTTGCTGATGACACCACCATGATAGACCTGATTACCAACAATGAAGAGAAAGCATACAGAGCAGATATCTACTTGCTGATTTAGTTGTGCTAGGACAATAATCTCACCCTTTATGTCAGCAAAACCAAGGAGCTGGTCATTGACTTCAGAAAGCAGACCATACATTCATACACATTGAAGGGGATGTGTTGAAAGAGTGAGCCGCTTAATACTTCTTGGAGTGGACCATAACTGACTAAATGAAGCAGGCACAACAGACTCTGCTCAGCTACTTTTCATACTCCTTCCTTGTTGCGAACAATACAGAACCACTGGTAATTACACCAGAATACTCAGGGATAGTTTCTACACAGAATTCTGAAGGTTGCTAAACAATCAATCATAAAAGCAAATACTGTAACATAACAAACAAACAGAACACATTTCTTTAAGCAAGATTATATCATTCACAGGTACAAAATACCAAAAAAATGAAAGGGACAAGAAGCAAAAGTTTGGGCATCCGACATGGTCGGTACTTAGTAAGACCCCCTTTGATAAGCATCACAGCTTGTAAACACTTTTTGTAGTCAACTAAGAGTCTTTCAGTTCTTGGGGTATTTTCGCCCATTTGTACTTGCAAAAGGTTTCTAATTCTGCAAGATTCTTGGGCCACCGTGCATGGACTGATATTTTGAGAGCTGTTCTCAGATTTTCAATGATGTTTAGGTCAGGGAACTGTGAGAGTCAAGGCAAACCATCAACTTGCGTCTCTTGAGGTTTTCTATTGCAGATTTTGAGATGCGTTTGGATGATAATCTTGTAGTAGGATAGGGATGCACCGATACCACTTTTTTGGAAAACGAGTACGAGTACTTGCATTTCAGTACTCGCCGATACCGAGTACTTGCCGATACCGAGTACTTAATAAAAACATGATTTAAATTTACAGGTAACAGCTTTAGTCATATAATTTAACAAAAAAAAACAAGAAACTCTCATTTATCCACGGGAGGTTAGGCTAATTAGCGACACGGGGCTAACACTGCTTGTCCAAATATCCGTGGTGAAACTAAACGCAGAGGAGGCTTGCAGTAGGCTGTGGATATGTTTTTTCACGGAGTCGTGTAGTTTAGGCAGCTCCGTGTCAGTCACGTAGCGGCGGCTTGGGACATCATATCTGGGCTCCAGAACATGGAGGAGACATAGGAATCCCACATTGTCTACCTCCGAGAGTGGCTGGTCACTCAATGCAATGTACTCGATAATTGCCTGTGTTATTTTCACAGCACGTGGATTGTCTCTGGACATTTTCTCTCGTCTTGCAAGAGTTTGCTGCAGCGTGGGTTGTGTTGGTTTAGAAGCGTGGGTAAACTCTTTGTACTCGTTGTCGTGTTGGGATTTTAGGTGCTTGATTAAATTACTTGTGTTAAATGCGCTACCTTTTGAGCCTCCTCTGGACAATTTCGCTGAGCACAATTTGCAGTCCGCCTTTGTTTTGTCATCTTCATTCACTTTGAAATAGTTCCACACGGCTGACATATCTCGCCTCGCCTTCTCCCCGCTCTGAGCAGCAGCCGGGGCGGGCACTCGGTGCCTGTGATTAACCCCTTACACGCCGCTCAAACATAGACATTTCTCAGACCGTGGTATCGGTCCCCCGGTATCGGGGGACTTTTAACGAGTACGAGTACTTTAGAAAATGTGGTATCGAGGCCGATACCAGATACCCGTTTCGGTATCGGTGCATCCCTATAGTAGGATCCATCCTCTTTTTAACTTCAACCTTTTTTTTATTTTTTTTTTTAAACAGATGGTGATATGCTTCCAGAATTTGCTGGTATTTATTTGAATCCATTCTTCTTTCTACAAATGACATGTTCCCTGTACCACTGGCTGCAACACAAGTCCATAGCATGATTGATCCATCCCCATGCTTAATAGTTGGGAGATGTGGTCTTTCCTAGAATTCGGCACCCTTTTTTCTCTCCAAATATACTGTTTGCACATTGTGGCCAAAAGTTCTATTTTGACTTCATCAGTCCACAGGACATTTTTCCAAAATGCACCAGGCTTGTTAGGATGTTCATTTACAGACTTCAGGCACCAAATTTTGTGGCTAGGACCCAGGAAAAGTTTTCTTCTGCCGTCTCTCCCATTAAGGTCATACAGAATTTGTTTAGGTGTTGCTGCACAGTAGAACAGTGCACCACCACTCCAGAGTCTGCTAAATCTTCCTGAAGGACTTCTGCAGTCAAACAGGGGTTTTTTATTTGCCTTTGTAGCAATCCAACAAGCAATTCTTTCAGGAAGTTTTCTTGGTCTTCCAGACCTCAACTTGACCTCCACCATTTTTGTTAACTGCAATTTATTAATAACATTACAAACTGAGGAAACAGCTTTGCTAACTTCTTGTAGCCTTCTCCTGCTTTGTAAGCATAAATTGTTTTATTTTTCAGAGTGCTGGCCAGAAGCTTAGAGGAGACCAGGGCTGCTTATAGTTCAGACAAGGTTTGAGGAGTCAGAAAGTTTATACAGTTTTGCAATTTGCATCACTTGGGTTTGGGGTTTCCTAACAATGACAGTGAACAAGCCATAGTCCTAACGAGCTAATTAAGGTCAGAGACCATTATCTGAGATCTCAAATATCTTGGGCTGCCACAACATTTGCATGGTGCAAGAAATTTGCAGGAGAGCCCTGAAACACAGTGTACAGTATACCATGCAAAGCATGCCCAGCTGTAAATGTGGGACAAACATCTAAAACACTCGCAAACCATATATGAGAACATCGCAATGCTGTCGGAAAGGAAGGACACATGGTCTCCGATATATGCACATACCAATTCAACCAGACACATGTTTAACTGGGACACAGTGCAAGTAAGATTCAGGGCAAATACTAAGAATGTCAGAGAGCTTGCTGAATCATGGCTATCAAATTAAAATACTATTAACAGATACTTGGACATGAACCCAGCATATGCAGGCTTAAAAAAACAACAACATCCAAATAACTGAAGAAAAAAAACTTTAAGACAAACATCCTCCGAACCACACCTTGCTAATCCAATTCTCTTACACTCATGATTCCTGTATGTTTAAACATTTTCCTCTGAGGATAAGACCTGGTAGGTGTTGAAACCCAGGAATATTATATCTCTCTATTATATAAAAAAATCTTGGGACGAGACCTGTTCAGAGAGACGAGACGTGACTTTCTCAGAAAGACACTTTCATGTCCCGCGAAACGAGACTTTGTGCCAAGAGATTTAACCAGGCCCAGAGCTGGAAAAAGACAAAGAGTAGATGACAAAGTAGAACGTCGTAAAGAATTAAAAAACATTGGTGTGATACACATGCAGAGCAGGTTAGAGATAATGAAAGTAATAAAATTTGAAAGTCTCAAAAAAAAGAGTGTAAAGATTGCATTAGCCCTAACATACGGAAATTATTATTCAGTTAAATAATGGAACAGCGAAAAGAGATCGAATATATTGTTCGTATTTAAACTTTAAGTCAGAGACTTGTAGATCGTTTAATTCATGGTGCCAGGAGGGGACAGTTCTGTCTCTCAATTAAAAGAATAGAAAATCTTTCTCTTCATAGGGACCCCCAACAGGAGCAGAGGATGTCTAATGGGGCAGAAGAAAGACAAGGCAGTGAGACAAAAGGACAGCTGCTATACAGGCTTTAAAATTTTCAAAAGCACCGCATGAGATGCAGATCATGCGGCACGGCAGCAAGCTAGCAGCTTATAGAGCAAAGAGGAGGTTAAAAAAAACCTAGTTGTTTCCCATTGTATCACTGTTTAAGAGGGGGTTTCGGAGGAGTGACTGCATCTCCTTGGGGTGCATTCAGCCCCCCTCTTCACAATGTGAGCGGCAGAGACGCGAAGTGGCTGGCACACAGAGCAGGCCGGGGGTGTGGGGGTTGTTGAGCGAAGCGAGCAGGGGTCAAAGCCCCATAGTGTATATATATAGCCAGGAGAACCAAGGGAGAGAACCTCTTTGGGATGGTATCCTGCCCGAGACAATACAGGGCAGTCCCCCTGGGTTGCTACTGCACCACAGGTCCCCGCAGAACATGCTGAGAGTTGTTGTTTGGAGGAGCCCTGTTGGGCTCCATGGATGCCGCAGCTACAGCTGAACCCTTTGGATTTGGGAATGGATATTTTATTTTTTTTTTAATTGATAATGCATCTAAAATACAGTTACCGTATTTTTCGCACCATAAGACGCACTTTTTTTTCCCCAAAAGGTTGGAAATGTCTGATTCTTATGGAGCGAATATTGCGTCACAGACCATGATGTGTATTACCTGACAAAAGTCGACATCCAGGGGTAGAGGGCGATAAAACTCACTGTTACGTTACAGGCATTCCCTCTGTGCTTGGAGGAATGTTAGATTCATTGACTCGGCATCTAATCTTTGCGTGTGCGTGAGTTGCGAAATGTAAACAAATGTAAGCAAAGGCAAGATGGCATCTACATCTCATGAGGGAGCGAAGCGAGTGCAGAAAACAAAATAATGCGCAAAACATCATCTGCTGAGTATCACTGTGTCGGACTCTGATTTTTCAGAATCTGATTTTGTTGAGAGTGATTAGGAGATCGAACAAGAGAGTGAGGAACTGGCATCAGCTGATCGGGACACCAGCCGATGCCGCCCCAGCTGAGCATATTCGTGTAGCCGATGCACCTATGACAAGGTTCATGTGGGAGGAATACCTAGACATTGATCCGTGGGAGCCAAACTGGCTACCGGACTTCACAAGACAGTATGGCTTGCTGTTGGACTCGACAGATTACCAGCCGCTGGACTACTTCAGGCTGTTATTTCCTGAAGCTGCCTTTCAGCTACTGTCAGACGAGACAAACAGGTATGCAGAGCAATTTTTTGAATCGAGGGCTGTGCTTGCACCGCATTCTCGTTTTTCACACTGGAAACCCACAACAAAACACGAGATGAAGGGCTTTGTGGCATTACAAATATAGATGGGACTAGACTGGCGATATAACAAAACACGAGATGAAGGGCTTTGTGGCATTACAAATATAGATGGGACTAGACTGGCGATATAACTTCAGGGAGCACTGGTCCAAACGTGCTTTGTCCCCTGGTGGCTTTGGACAGGTTATGCCGCGTGATGATAGGTACGTGCTCCTGCAAAGTGATTGTGAGCAACTGAGCTTCATAAATTCTGACACTAGCGATGAGGAGTTCTTGAACCTTGAAGTCTCTCCTTATTTGTTAATGACAGTGATGATGTTTCTTAATACCGCTGTACACCATTTGGTTCAGAATATTTTTTTTCTTGTTTTCCTCCTCTAAACCTAGGTGCGTCTAATGGTCAGGTGCGTCTTATGGTGCAAAAAATACGGTAAACTAGAAGTGATAAGTACCTCTTTCCTCTTTTGATGACTAAACAATATGACAAAAGGCTTCTTATGTGCCCTTACTGCGCTAAATAATATAAAAACAATGCAATTCTAAGTATTTTAAAAATAGCTGATGAATCTCTATTGCCAATGTTAACATGTTATTCACTCTCCAATCCACATATAAGTATAGTTCTGAAAGGAAAGACAGAATTAATGAAATGAACAATTCTGAATGTGCTGCTAGTACACGTTAACATTATTAGCTTGGTAAGGATAAAATAAGAAACAGCTGCTTCTTAGTTTTACAGGTAGATTAAGATGCAAAATAATACAACCAATTTAAAGCGTGCTAAGCAGGCTTATTAGGATAGTTGTTTCCATAGCAGTCCACATTTAGCTTAGCAACGGTTGCTTATAAATATATTTGCACAAGCCCTAGTATAACTATACAACTAAACCAAAAAAAGAGAGGTAAACAAGAAACAAACATTAGGACATGAACCTTACAGTGGTCACCATCCTCACAAAAACAATGCCTTCTGACTTCATAACTGTGCCATTATTTCACTAGCAGTTTGCAGATTTTAATTCCCTATAATTTGCTAATAATGCACAGCTCAAGCATAGCTTTTATATTCAGTGTTAATGTCTTTTTAAATGACTGCAGTTTCAATTTCATATCTGATGGTCAGTCATAAAAGCTTAATTTTTTTCTTTTTAAATCAAAAATATAAGCAATGTTTCACTGCTATCCTCAATTTCTCCTGTGAGTGGGAGTTAAAGGCAGTTTAAGCAAATCTGTTTACAGTATACAATAAAAAAAACAGAAAATTCAGATGCAGGAAACACTAGCTGGAACACCCTATGTTTTCTGTAAAAGGCAATCAACTGTATATTACATTAATGTCAAAGCAATGTCTGCCCAGCCACAAAAAGTACAGTTTGAACAGCAATGTTATGCAGCCTAAGGGGAACTGAGCACTCATCAAATGGGATTTTAAAATAAACTCTTAAAGTGCAGAGTAGATTTGGTCCCATATGGCCTGACGGCAAGAGTACATCAGGTGAAGAGAAACAGCCTATGAAGCTAGAGATTAGGGTATTTTAATTTTTACAGTTTACTAACTGCTGAGCAAATGAAAAAAATGAAATACATAAAAAGGGAACATGAGAATTATTAATATAAAAATAAGAAAGGAAGACGTGTTCTTGTTGAAAACGTTTTATAAAAAGTCCCCTTTGACCATTAAATGGTTTGCCAGGCTAATTTAGAAATGTTACATCTTATGCTTCAGAAATGAAAGTCATTTTGCACACCACAAAACTCAAAAACGAATCAACAGGCCAGCTGAATGGAGCCACTTGTTTATTTATTTATTTATTTTTTTAAAGACAAATATACAGTGCATCCGGAAAGTATTCAAAGCGCATCACTTTTTCCACATTTTGTTGTTACAGCCTTATTCCAAAATGGATTAAATTCATTTTTTTCCTCAGAATTCTACACACAACACCCCATAATGACAACATGAAAAAAGTTTACTTGAGGTTTTTGCAAATTTATTAAAAATAAAAAAAATTGAGAAAGCACATGTACATAAGTATTCACAGCCTTTGCCATGAAGCTCGAAATTGAGCTCAGGTGCATCCTGTTTCCCCTGATCATCCTTGAGATGTTTCTGCAGCTTCATTGGAGTCCACCTGTGGTAAATTCAGTTGACTGGACATGATTTGGAAAGGCACACACCTGTCTATATAAGGTCCCACAGTTGACAGTTCATGTCAGAGCACAAACCAAGCATGAAGTCAAAGGAATTGTCTGTAGACCTCAGAGACAGGATTGTCTCGAGGCACAAATCTGGGGAAAGTTACAGAAAACTTTCTGCTGCTTTGAAGGTCCCAATGAGCACAGTGGCCTCCATCATCCGTAAGTGGAAGAACTTTGAAACCACCAGGACTCTTCCTAGAGCTGGCCGGCCATCTAAACTGAACGATCGGGGGAGAAGGGCCTTAGTCAGGGAAGTGACCAAGAACCCGATGGTCACTCTGTCAGAGCTCCAGAGGGTCCTCTGTGGAGAGAGGAGAATCTTCCAGAAGGACAACCATCTCTGCAGCAATCCACCAATCAGGCCTGTATGGCAGAGTGGCCAGATGGAAGCCACTCCTTAGTAAAAGGCACATGGCAGCCCGCCTGGAGTTTGCCAAAAGGCACCTGAAGGACTCTCAGACCATGAGAAAGAAAATTCTCTGGTCTGATGAGACAAAGATTGAACTCTTTGGTGTGAACGCCAGGCGTCACGTTTGGAGGAAACCAGGCATCGCTCATCACCAGGCCAATACCATCCCTACAGTGAAGCATGGTGGTGGCAGCATCATGCTGTGGGGATGTTTTTCGGCGGCAGGGACTGGGAGACTAGTCAGGATAAAGGGAAAGATGACTGCAGCAATGTACAGAGACATCCTGGATGAAAACCTGCTCCAGAGCGCTCTTGACCTCAGACTGGGGCGACGGTTCATCTTTCAGCAGGACAACGACCCTAAGCACACAGCCAAGATATCAAAGGAGTGGCTTCAGGACAACTCTGTGAATGTCCTTGCGTGGCCCAGCCAGAGCCCAGACTTGAATCTGATTGAACATCTCTGGAGAGATCTTAAAATGGCTGTGCAACGACGCTTCCCATCCAACCTGATGGAGCTTGAGAGGTGCTGCAAAGAGGAATGGGTGAAACTGGCCAAGGATAGGTGTGCCAAGCTTGTGGCATCATATTCAAAAAGACTTGAGGCTGTAATTGCTGCCAAAGGTGCATCGACAAAATATTGAGCAAAGGCTGTGGATACTTATGTACATGTGATTTCTCAGTTTTTTTATTTTTAATAAATTTGCAAAAACCTCAAGTAAACTTTTTTCACTTTGTCATTATGGGGTGTTGTGTGTAGAATTCTGAGGAAATAAATGAATTTAATCCATTTTGGAATAAGGCTGTAACATAACAAAATGTGGAAAAAGTGATGCGCTGTGAATACTTTCTGGATGCACTTTGTATTTTGGAGGTAAATAAAATAATTAATACAATTGGTATAAAATTATTTCTCCTTTCAAACAATTCCTGCATTTAACACAATGACAGCATATTGTTAATATAACACATGGTTTGGTGGGTGGGGGCAAACATGTTAGCATGTTGCTAACTTGAGTGTGAAAGGGTGGAGAAATGCTCGAGTGCTAAGCTGTACTATGTAGTAGTTGTAATAACAGCAACACCACCAACAAAAACAATGTTATTCATATAGCACATTTTCATGCAGAAATGTACCTCTAAATACTTCATGAAAGTAAAAGAAAAATTAAAGTTACTAAAGAAACCAAAATGAAAGAATGCCTAGTTTCTAAGTCTCCAATGGTTAAAATGGTCAATGTCTAAATTCAACTTAATAACACATTCTATTGTCAGATGGCAAAGTTATTAATAATTTAAAAAATATACATGTAAATATTATTATGTTGCATTCTGTGAAAACAGCTATACCTGCCACAGTGAACATATGTAAAGCTATGTAAGGGTATCCTCCACCTTCATGACACTTTAGTCAACCTGTAGAGAACCTTTAACACAAGGCTGATTGTACCATGGTGCTCCAGGAGGCACTATCAGAGGTCTTTATCCGCAGCAATTACAAACCACTGCATAATCTTCGACTAGACTATTTTTTTCTGCTATTTTAAAAATATTAATTTTACTTATGGACATTTAGTTGCTGTAACCCTCTTCACCTAAAAATTCAGATTTTGCTGACTCAATCAAGTACCAGGAAAGAACCAGCCCACACAGTGATAGCAACCCATCACAGATGACAAAAACACACACACTTATGCTCTCTTACATTCAGGCAGTTTATAAATTCAATTTAAACAATACAGAAACAGAAACATATGTAGTTGGTAAAGCTCCACATATACACGAGGAGAAAGTGCAAACTCTAAACAGACAATGCCTCGCTGTTTGTAATTATACTCCAGTTCATGGACCAGTAAAACAGCAGAATAAACTACTTTATCAAAAAAACTCCTAACGTTGTTAGGGTTCAAGTACCTGTAGTTTCCACAGTGTATTGTTTTATGTTTCTATTTTATTCTTCTACTGTCTTTAAACCATAATCTATTTAAAATGGAATAACAGAGGTTTTGTAAGGAAAAAAAAAAGTGTCACTAGGCCTAGGAACCAAGTTACCTGAACTATTCTATAATATTTCAGTAAATATTTACTGCTCTGATGATGATCTTTCTGATCATAAAACAAGTCATTACAATAGCAACTGAAGAGAAGAATTCATAATTAATTGCATAATTACGGCATTAGAAGGTTTCTGTAGAGTGCCTTTTTCTCTTGGGACAATTTGGCTCAAAAACTAATCAGCACATTGTCATCTCATAACAGGCTTACATTTCGAGTTTGGTATTTTTCCGTTCAGCCATTTCAGCTCTAGACCATCCTGAAGAAACTGTGATAGACAGACACACATACACACACAGACAGACAGACACCCATCATTGAGATATCAATGATTTCGGTGTCAGGGGAACCTAAAATGTCGAAAACCGGAAATCGAAATTTTTGATGAATTTAAAGCTTTCGCTCCACCCCCATAGACAAAAGGTTATGGAGGGGGAGGGCGCAAAGCAATAAAATGTTAGGCTCTATACTGCAATTGCATTTATTTAAATATTTTTCACAATTTACAGTTTATTCTTTTGTTTTCTTCTAAGAGTCTAATACAATTCTCCCATAGTTACTTCTCAAGATCACATGTACATGAAGATGCTTTATTAAACTGAATCCTATACTGTTCATGTGCTCACGCATGTGGAAGCACAAGTGCGGATGTAGTCGCTGCTGATCAGTATTTTGGAAAGTTATCCGATAATCTATTGAAATTCTATACAACCCATTTTGAGTATTTAACATACAGTAGTAAACAGTACTAGTAATGCTAATTCAAACAGTATTAATCTTCCTAAATGTAAGTTAGTAACTTTTCCAAGTTTTGCTTCCCATCCAAGCTCCACTCTATTAGGTGTTTCAATAAATATTAAATGTATAGTTTTTAATAATATAAGTATTTCTTACCCACATAATAAAAATGGTAAGAGATACAATTAAGTTTACAGATATAGAAATTAGAACAACTGCATCCATTTTGTCATTTTCAAATCCAAAATTAAAGTCATACTTGGAACAGTTGGTCTGTAATGAAGAAGCTGTTTCACATCAGTTTGACAAAATGAGGGCAATATGATTAAGTACATAATGGGGAACTTCTGAATACTTTACGAATATTGTCTTCAAAGTGATACTCGTCCATAAATATACATTCAGAATTATCTAAAAATAGTCCTTCAAATAATGCAATACAAATTGAAAACTCTGCTAACAAGGTCAACATGTAAGTTGTTCACTTTAGTACTGCTATCCTTGTCACAACAGGAGCAAAACATTAAGTTGCAAAGTTTTACATTACTAAAAGTTTTAGTGCATATCTGAGAAATATTCAACCTACTATGAATAGAAGGTACTTTTGTACAATGATCTCTAAATTACTCACTACTTTAAAAAAATGTCAGATTAGTGACGATAATGTCAATTAGATACCAGATGTGCATTATCAATATCATGCACATTTTACCATTATTGTTTATATAAAAAAAAAAGATGTCATTAGGCAATGGTAGCACTGCATTGTTAATGTTTATGGATTTAAAGCTTAACTCTATTTTCTCTTAGGAGCTTGCATGTAATATCCTAAAGCGAGGATTTCAACTTGAATAATCATTTAAGAAAAGAATCTTTCTTATTAATTTTTTTTATTATTATTATTTTTTTTATTATACTTTATTACTCCCGAAGGAATTTACTTGGTTTTTTTCGCATACCCCTTGGGGTCAGAGCGCAGGGTCAGCCATTGTACAGCGCCCCTGGAGCAATTGAAGGTTAAGGGCCTTGCTCAAGGGCCCAGCAGAGTAGCATCTCTTTTGGCAGTGACAGGGATTTGAACCAGCGACCTTTGGGATACCAGCACAGATCCTTAGCCTCAGAGCCACCCCTCCGTCCCCAAATTTGGATGGCAATATACTTTTCTTATTCAATGATATCATCCACAGATTTCATGAGCTGTGCCCTTTCATGCTGATGTACAACTAAAATGCAAGGTGGTATTTAAGAATACGCTGCCTTGTTTGATTTTCATCTTCTGCTTGTAACTCAATGAGTCATAAAGTGCACCTGTCACTCATTCATTCGTTCATTATTAAGTTTTCAGGAGCAAAACTGAATTAATAGATTTAAAGCTACTGTTATTAAATAGTTTTTTTCTCAAAAAGATATATTTTGATATAAATATTCCAATGTAGCCATGTTAACAGTAACCATTTTGATCAAGTTTGTTCAGAAAGAAGAACTGAGTATGAGAGTTAGAAGGCAGTTGATTTGCATTAGGAATAAAATTTAGAGAGATGCATTTAAAAGTCTATTTCAGTTTGCAAAATCAAAAGGAAACACTCACTGACTATGGAAAGGGCAGTCAGTAAAATGTCAGATTTACAAACTGTGTAACACAGGATCTTTGCTTACTTTTACTCATAAAGGTAGCAATTGAATTCTGATGCTTTCTCTTCATTTTGTTTCCTCTCAAACATTTTTATACCCAAGTTGCCTGGATAATGCTATGGCCTTAATGTGGCTTATTTAATTTGTGCTTTTATTGTTGTGAGAAAAATGAGTGTATGTTTACAGAAACAGAAGTTTTTATGAAATACACTTAAAAGAAAAAAAAACTGGTTAACCTTAGGTTGAACAATATAAGCACAACAACTAATGCATTTGCAATTAATGAATTGTATAATGAGATAATAAACCTATATGTAAGATGCCCAACTCCAAGTTGTAGCCAGGCTGGAGCATTAACAAAAATGTACAGTACACCATTCTAACAATATTCGGTATATTAGGAAGTTAAACACATTCTAAAAGGCACACTAAAACATTTAGACAAACTGTCACAAATAAGATGTCAGATTTTGTTCATTGGGTACAGTACTAACCTTGCTCACTTTCCCACTTATATCTAATGTTCACAGAATTATTGGTTACCAGGAAGCATTATTTTATTATTTATACTTAGGATGTCTGTCTGACAAGAAATAAAATGCTCAGACTTCTTGGAATGTGCCTTGACTTAATTACTTATTATGCTGAATAATAGCAGGTCCAAAAAAAAAAAAAAAAAAAGAATCTTTCTCAGGAACAAAGGTACTTTGAAGAATAAAATAACTACTGAAGAAATTCTACCTTCAAATGCCAAGCACGGGTAATGAAGAAGGGTTGAAAGTTTTATAAATTACTACAAAATGTGCATTAACACTGAATTGGACAAGTAATGCTCATTATTTCTTAGGCAATAAAATGTGTGTTTAATACAAGAAACTAATCGTTTTAATCATATTAATTGACTGGTATGTTGTCAATCTAACTGACATTTTGGTGAGCTTGCTGCATGTTATGTTAAAGGTTACCCTCTGTAGAAACATATTTTTGTACTGCTACATTCCTTGTAAAGAACATTTCCTTACTTTTTTTAATCAAAATAATATGTTTTGGCTTCTCTATTTCAAAAATTATAATCTACTAAATAATAAAACCCTAATGTCTGCTTGTGATCAAAAGAGGAAGTGCAAGAGTGAGACACGAGGAGTAAAAGGCATAGGAGGCACACTGAGATTCGCTTTTAAAGATAGAAGGTATAAAAGCAAACCGGAGGTAAGAAAGGCACCTTGCAAATAATGACGGCATGAGAAGCAGGTTTTACTTGGAATGTGCTTGAGAAAGGATACCAAGAAACAACACTGACTGTACTCATAGGGCAAGAGATGTCAAATATTTTTAAATGTACTCTATTACCTGTGTTTGACAGGCAATATGGTGAGTTTTGTATATAAACGTCTACGCGTGGAAATGTGTGTGTCTGTCCGGCCCGGAAGTGAGAGGTGGAGTCTGGGTAAGGGCTCCACCTCAGAGGAAACAGAAAACTCACTTAGCCGCTAATAACACAAGCGGGGCGAGCACGTCAGCAAAACAAAACCTCAGCCTCAGAAAAAAGACAAAGTCTCTTAGCAGCTAACAACGGCACAACGGTACAGTAGCCTCTCACTTAAGTATGCACCTGTTTAAGTATGCATCCCGGTTAAGTACGCATATTTTCCCCTAAAATTCTGGGTTCAAGATTTATTAGTTAAACATGTCATGAATCGTCATTTGGCAAAGGTTTTGAAGTTTCTTGCGTTTGGCTTTGAGGGAGACAGCCCGGATCTTGCTCTGAAATGATTCAAAACGATTTCTTAAGATCATCGAATGTATCATCAGCTTCAATTTGAACTTCAGAGCAGAGCAGCTGATCCTCGATGTCGAGAACCTGCTTGTAATGGGATTTGAACCCCTGAAATACAACTCCACTTTCTAAACCGGCATTCAGGTCTTGAGGATCAACGTTGTCCTCATCATCATCCATCACCGTTTCAACAATTTTCATCGACTGACTCCAAAAGATCTTCAACATCTTCCAATACCGCAGCAGCAACATTTTTGATCGAGCTTGGCAAAACAGAATCCCAGGCTTCTTTCACATAACTTGCAGCATTGAGCAGGTGCGCTGGGTTTCCGTAAAAGACCCCTGCAGCACCTCGTCGCAATCTTTGCCCCGATCTTTCTTTCGACTATTCGCTTCCTCGTCAAGTTCGTAAAAGTCAACAACATCCTTGAGATACAATTATTTGTATCACAAATTTTCAGAGCTGCGATTATTCCCATGTCACAAGGCTGTTTCCAGCTTGTACAATTCGGGGGAAAGAAAACTATCTGAATATTGTTGCGTTCGAAGGCTTCAAAATGTCCCAGAGCGTTGTCCATCAGCAATATGGAACACGACGTCCTGTTCGCTTTTTCACTTCTGGAAAAAACACCTCATTGAACCACTTCCAACAGGTTTCTACATCCATCCAAGCTTTTGCTTGATTGAAATAAGGAACTGGCCAATGTCGGTCCTTAATACAAGCTGGTTCTTTGTGTTTTCCAATCAAAGCGCAAGGAATTTTGTGAGTTCCGGTTGCGTTGGCACAAACGATCAGAGAAACTCAATCTTTTGCTTTCTTTTTGCCTCTGGTGGTTGAGATATCCTCGTCTGGCATAAGACGACTATATCTTGGAAGCAATCAAAAAAAACAAGCCGGTCTCGTCCATGTTGTAGACATTTTCAGGGTCATATTGTGCGATAATCGCGTAAAGGTTTTCTAAAGCAGCTAGCAATTCCGGATCGTTCTTGTTGACTTCTGCTCCCTCTCCATGAAGGAGCATCTTCTGCAATCCACGCCGAACTCTGAATCGACTTAACCATTGCCAAGATGCCTTAAAATCTGATTCTGGAATTGACAGGCTGGAAGCAATGCTTTTCGCTTTGGCAATGGCGAGGGATGGCGATACAGGAAGGCTGGCACGACGCATGCTGTCAATTCAGACATAAAGCATGTCTTCAAGCTCAGTAAATCGTCCAACTGAAGCTCGAAAAGTCTTCTCCTTAGCCTTTTCAGTCAACAGGGCAGATCGTTCTTGGTCACTTCACGATTCCCCCAAATCTTTCGGATAGCGCCTTCACTAACCTTGTACTCCCGCGCTATGGCCCTCTTACTGGGAGCAGACATTTTGCTTAGCTTTGAGATGATTTCGCAGCGTTGAGACGCTTGCTGTTTGGTTTCTTTGACATCGTAGCGAAATGCAAGCAATTTGGGAGTGGCAGCTAAGTACATGCAAACTTTGCAGGTTCAAGTTGCGTTTGGGAGTGGCCAACCTAAAGTACGCACCTACTAGCTAAGTACGCACAAATTTCGCAGGTTCAAGTTGCGTACTTAAGTGGGAGACTGTATCCCTTTTACTTTTCCTCCTCCCACTGCTAATGCACAAACAACGCAAGCATGTCGGCAAAATGAATTCTCCAATTTGAGAGACGCCCAGAGTAGTTCCTTTCAATTACTGGACATCTCTACATTTCAGTTTTTTTCCTGACGATTTCAATAGTTTCTAGGACCCCAGGCTTTTAACAGCACAGGCTTACACAGCTAATATTTAATAATTACAATACGTGTGTTTCAAATGATTTCAACATATGTAAAGGAAACAGAATTGTAATAGCCACATATTTTCTGTTAATTCACATGATTTAATATAAAATCTGCCTATGAAATCAGTGTGATCCTTCCAAAATTGAAAGTCTAAAAAATATATTGTTATAAATAAATAAAAGTATAATTCTAAGAAAAGTCAAATATTTTACATTTTGGGCCTTGTAGGCACCAGAAACATACCAGTCTTCTTCTGATAATGATCATATTGTATATGATCACAAATTCATATGCACCTCTGAGTATTAGTCACCATTAGATATACACAAATGATAAAGTATTGGGATTTAAAGAACTATGAAGATTCAAGGTCAGTCTACTGTCAATGAGACACTAAATATTTATGATGTTTTTCTCCACAGTCTGCACTTTCATTGCTGTAGAGTTGTCTAAAAGCCATAGCCATGGTCTTCGTTTTAGAAAATTGTAAAAGAAATGCTCAACCTATTCAACAGTGTGGTTAACAAAAGATCCGTAACTGTCCAGCTCTTGTAAAACACTAACAGTGACAGAGTTGTCCCAAAATTTTAGAATATACCTATGATTGTCCTTCCATGTATTGAAGTCAAAAAACAACAATGAAAAAAACAACAAAACAGCAATTTATTGGACTGGACTGCGCTAATGTGTAAGATTCTTATCATAGCCATTTAGCTGAAGAGTTAAGAATTTAACATTTGATAAGGATCTGTTCTCTTTAATGAACTGTAAAAGTTTTTATATGGATGCATGGCATATTTAGGTGCTTAATAGTTTCCTCCTCAATACATAGGACTACCAGAATGGCCATTCTCTTATAATTCAGTATGTGAAGACATAAAATAAAACCGTACGGACAACTAACAAAATACTTAAATTTTATGTGAGTAAGAAATCCTTATTATTAGAACAGATTTAGGGAAGGTGGTTGATATTGATATGTGAAAACTACCTACAGTGTGATTTATAAAAAATACACAATGAAAACATACCTCTGTGTAGCATCTTTCAAACTGCCTTCTTCACTTGATGGTGTTGAATGTCTTTCTTCTGTTGCAGTTTCAAGATTGTCCACGGGTATACTCTTTGGTGCAGGTGTTAGTTCGTCTTCCTTAAATTTCTCCTCTTTTCCACCTTCACTTTCATTGTCACTTTCTTCTCCTAAAATGTCATCCACCTGTAACATTACAGTACATTTTAGTTGATAATGCAACCACTTGAAAAATAAACCTCAATATATCAAAACAATTCACCATATTTATTAAAATGCAATAACTGTATTAGGAACAAAAATTCCTTCAAATATATTAACTATGTATAATAAGAATGCAAATAATAACTACATCTGTGGAATCTTTTTATGAAATGAAATTTACAATAATGAACATGGTTATTTTTGTTTTTTTAGTCAGAAGACTAAATGCAATAATACTTATATATATAACTCAGAATGGATGGTTTCATTCTTCCTTCTGGTCTCAAGAGACCAATAAGGCTGCTTTTTATGTGATTCATATTTTCGATACAGCATCTAATTAAGGATTAATCAGATGGTCTGTTACTGCTTGTAGTCTGTAACAATTTAGAAAATAATGAGAATACCAAACTTTTAAAAAAAAAAAAAAAAAAAAAAACAAAAAAACAAAACAAAAAAAAAAAACGTAGGAATCATTTTTATATATATTTTGCACATGATCTGCTACAGTACATTGAGCTTTTGTTAAAGACTTGGGACATGGCTACTAGAAAGCCCTACGTTCTGTGAGTGCCACCTAAGGCCATTCAAGGTAATTTAAGGTAGGTTTAAAACCATGTATCAGTGTTTCTCTGTAATTAGAATGAGTAATCATTCCAGTCCAGGTTTCCTATTCCTTCTTCTTTTTTTATTATATACGTATCTTCAGTGGAGGTCTATATTTAGAACAAATAAAATCCCTCTCAGCTCTCCTCTCATATTCACTCATGTTATACTTTTGCAGTGTCTTTATCCCCTAATTCCAAACCTATACACTATCATTACTTACTGCTGATGCAAAACCTCCTAGAAACTTTTACCATTTTCCATTACCTGGTCTGGTAAATTCCTTTCCCATACAACAGTGTGTTTGAATTTTGAATTCAGAAATGTTAAAATCTCTCTCTTCCAATTCTTTCTATGAATGTCCCCTGCCATGTCAGATTTCCCTTATTTTAGATTCTCCACTCCCTCCCCCAATGTACTCCAGAAGAGGGTATTGTTTGTTGGCAGATAATATAGAGAATTTATGCATTTATATTTTAGTATTAAACATCACATTGTGTGTGCTGCTTAATTCCCTGATTCATTGTGTTTAAGTCCTAGCCTGCCATGACACAGCTTTCATGTAACTTTATTCTTATGTGAGTGACAAAGATTACAGACAAAATATATTAAAAATAAAAATAGTGACTATAATAATAAGAAATCTGGAGAAAAGTAGTTTTTAATTTGTTTTTAATGGTATTTAGAACTATAAAACACAGCAAACTACAAATTGATCTCAAAGAGGTGGACACATAACTTGAATTTTTTGCAGTTCCCTTACAGCCACATGGTTTCTCTGAATTTTATTTTAATCATTAATACATCAAACATGTTAGTACCTCCCAAGTTCTCTTTCCAAGTTACTTACTGATTAATATATTTTAGAATGTATGAGCACCCCCAGGCTCCTCTTCCATTCAAGTTCCTTGTATGTAGTCATAATTTATTAAAAATTAAAACAGCACTTGTGGGGCTAACTCAAGATAGGAGTTAAAAACGGACATTTCTGACATTTTATCTTTAACGTGGTAATGAACTAGAACTACTTCTGAAACTCCTAAAGTGATGAAAACTAAAATCATGATTAGATGGCCACAGAGCTAAAACCAGATGTAGACATGACTTTAATATTAAGGAATCTCTTTTTTACCACCTTAAAAAAAAAACTAAGAAACTTGATTAATTTCAGATGATCCTGGAGCTGGAATGACATCAAAGTCCTGCAAGTAATTTTCCTTTCCATGTCTCATTATTATACACACATTCTTGCCCACAGACAACCTCTTTAACTGCAGCAAATATAAGGGCACTGTAGTAAGAGTTACAGACTATTTAAAGAACAAACAGGGGCTGCCAGGCAACCTGGCAAATGTAATTAGTGCTTAAAATATCCATTCTAACAGGGCGTTTCAGGCAGTAAACATGCCATCTTTTTAGAGAAACACTCAATAAGACCGCCAATTGTACTATAATTACATAAAATACAATAAATAAAAACAGCCAGTTTAGAGCGTCAGCCAGTAAACAATACATGATGTATAAATTACAAGAAATGCAGTGAACATATTGATATTGACACAGTTACTGCCTGAGGCTTTGCTGTATACAGGATAGCTTGTTCTGCTACCTCTGTAGGGGGGAAATTAGATTTGTAAGATTTACCAGAGGGATATTCTCTTCACTCTGCATCATTAAAAAATAACTTTAATGTTGAAGTCCGAGTAAATCTACTACTATAAAGAAGAACCTGCAAAGCCTGACCTTTGACTACTCAACAGACACAAGTAATTTTTGTGGATTACAACCAGTAATTACAACCAGTGTCGAACTGTAGAATGAAAATACAAGCATCAGTCATTCAGTTACAGAAAACACAACGATTAGCCATAACATAAAAACCAGTGACAGATGAAGTGAATAACACAGATTATATTGTTACAATGGCAGCTGTTCAGGAGTGAGATATATGAGGCAGCATGTCAACAGTTGGCTCTTGAAGGTGAGGTGTTGAAAGCAGGAAAAATGGGTAAGCTAAAGGGTCTGAGCAACTCTGACATGGTCCAAATTATGATGGTAAGATGACCGGGTCAGAGCATCTCCAAAATGGCAGGCTTTGTAGGGTGTTCCTGGTATGCAGTGATTAGTACCTACCAAATGTGGTTCAACGAATGACAACCAGTGAAATGGTGACAGGGTTATGGGGGCCCAAGGCCCACTGATGCACGTGGGAGTGAAGGCTAGTCTACTGGGTCTGATCCCATAGTACAGCTACTGTTGCACATATTTCTGAAAAACTTAATGCTGGCCTTCAGATACCCATGGCTTCCACAGTGCCCATGCTGACCTGTCTACCATCAAAAGTGCGTACAATGGGCACATGACCATCTGAACTGGAACATGGTGCAATGGCAAAAGGTGGCCTGTCTGATGAATTATGTTTTCTCTTAAATCATATGGACGGTCAGGTGTGTGTGAACATCAGTAGGACGGGAAGAAGGAAAGCCGATGGAGGCAGTGTGATGCTCTGTGCAATATTTTGTCAGGAAACCTTGGGTCCTGGCATTCACGGGGATGTTACTTTGCTACATACACCATACCTAAAGATTGTTGCTGACCATTGCATCCCTTCATGGCAATAGTATTCCTTGATGGCACTAGGCTCAGGTCTATGCACTTTGCATACACAACTCCAGAAACTGTTTAAAACTGGCAAATATATACAAATAAATCACTTTTTCTGCTGTATTTATTAATACAAATGAAATTTTCTGTAAGTTTTTGGCTCCATACTTTGCCATTATAAGATTTTTGCTGTGCAATTTTTGTAGAAAGATTTTATTTTCGCATAAACTTGTTTTAAATTGAGAATTATGTAATTTTTCGCACTCTGGCTTTAAAACTATCTCCAGGCTGTTGTAAAATACTTATGCTTATTATTATATATGATTATTACTGTAATATGCAAGTCATGTTTATAGAGGCTGTGTCATTAGTGACTATAAACCTTATTCTGCACTCTATGCTGCTTCAGAGCACAAATATTTTCTTTGCTAATACGAGATAAACTACAGTATTTAACATTCCTGTCAAGCTCAGGCCCCCAGTTTGGCTTTGTCCATCCATCCATCCATCCTCTTCCGCTTATCCGAGATCGGGTCGCAGGGGCAGCAGCTTGAGCAGAGATACCCAGATTTCCCTCTCTCCGGCCACTTCTTTTAGCTCTTCTGGGAGAATCCCAAGTCGTTCCCAGGCCAGCCGAGAGAAATAGTCCCTTCAGCGTGTCCTGAGTCTTCCCCGGGGCCTCCTCCTGGTTAGACGTGCCCGGAACACCTCACCAGGGAGGCATCCAGGAGGCATCCTGATCAGATGCCCGAGCCACCTCATCTGACACCTCTCGATGCGGAGGAGCAGCGGCTCTACTCTGAGTCCCTCCCGGATGACTGAGCTTCTCACCCTATCTTTAAGGGAAAGCGGTTTGGCTTTGTGCCTTAAGAAAACGCTGCACGTCTTAATTTGTGATTTTTTTATATGGAAAAAACTGACACTGCAGAAAATCAGTTACAACTTAAGCTCCCTTATACTAAAATCTGAAAGTGCTCACAATATGGCCTTTTAAAAATGTATTCATTCATAAAAATCAATAAATTTAAACCAAAAATGTCAACTGGCCAGAGGTCAACAATTATTCAGGCAGTCATTTTCTAACTGGCTTTGAACAGGGTTGCTGGGGTTCTGCAGGAGCCTATCCCAGCTAGCATAGGGTGCAAGGCAGAGAACAAAGCCTGGACACGGTGCCAGTCCATTGCAGGAAAAACACACACGCGTACACCACTCCCCTCACCATCACATACTAGGGCCAATTCATCTAACCTGCATGTCTTTGGACTATGGGAGGAAACCCACAGAGACACTGGGAGAACATGCAAACTCCACACAGGGAGGACCTGGGATGTGAACCCTGGCCTACTTACTGCGAGGCAGCAGTGCTACCACTGTGCCACCAAACAATTAATTAATGGTCAGATATTGTTGGTTTCCATTTATATTATTCAGTTTTTACTTTGTTTTCTGTGTATTTTAACAAATCCATGTCTTTACGTATAGGAGGAAGAAGTTGTGAGCATGCACAGATACTGCGTGTTGCCACAACCAACCACATGATGAACCACCTCAGGATCCCCAATTAGAACCCAAGCGGTGCCGTGCAATGGGTGGCACCTCAGCACTACACTAGTTCAAATACTAATTCTGTATTTAGTAATTTGTAAAATCTGTTTATCTACACTACACATTTTCATCAAACACTAGAATTTTTTTTTGTAAATTGAAGAGGGGTGTTCATCTGAGCTTTTTTCAAATATGGTTTCCTTCTTCTCACCACTCTGACACAAGTACCTGAAAAACTGCTGTCTGACTCACAGTTCTCCCACCTCAGCTATGACATGCTAAAAATCCTAACGGTTGTTTTCAGCCTCCTGACTGCATCTCTGACCAGTTTTCTTTCTACATAGCCTTTGTTTTTGTCACGGCAAGTTCTTTGAGGATTCTTAGCAGCTTTTTTGACCTAAATTTACTTATAATTCATTTATCAGTTTGCCTTTTTATTTTTAACTATAAAACTCATCTTATTCATGTCTGTCAAAATCATTGTTGCTCAGTAATTAGTGATGTTCGTTTGTCTTCATATTGCAATAAAGTGATCTCGCATACACAGTTGCTTTTAACCTTACACAGACAGAAGACTTCAGTTTAAAGGTTTAAATGAACACAGGTGGCTTTCTGTCAGAAGACTGTCTCAATTCTAGAGGTAGCAGCTGAGGTTATGCACTTTACTAAGAGTATGTGCTAAGGGTTGAATATGTTTCAAAGTTTATTTTTTCCAGTTTTCTATTTTATTTGATTTTCATTTATAATTAATGCAACTATGGTACATCTAAATGATTAGTATGCTCTGTCATCCAAACAAAGATAAAAAATTAACTTAAATGTGTCATAAGAAAACATTGCGGTAGCAGTGGGGTGAGATATTATACACAGATATCAAAAATATAATGTGGACTTGTATGTTAATACAGTAGTGTTTTGCCGAAATGTACTGTGTAAATCCAAAGGTATATTAAAATCAGGATTACAATCTGATTCCACATGAATACCTATGACAAAATGTAACCTGTCATACTTAAAGTTTACATATTTATTTATTCACTTTTGCCACAATGGACACATATCTTTTCAGGCTCAGACCAATGACTTTTTAATTGCTAAAATAGAACTGGGAATGCTAAAGTTGTAACACCATGTCAAAAGAAGGCAGACTTGCTCTTAGCTTAGGCCAATGTACTTCCACCTTTGGCAAAATGTATCCTGCTACGCACGTGAATCACAAACACATTCATTACCTGAACTAAATAAGATTAATTGTCGTCATACATAGTAGCATCATCACTGCATCAAGCCATATTTGCATGTTAAATGTTGCTGGGGTATAAATTCTTAACCCTGAAACAATATCAGGTATATTGTTTTAATGGTGTTTTCATATGACAGTGAGGGAATGCCACCAATAAAACTATATAAAATGGATTACAAGTCCAAGGAATGCATTTACATTTGAAAGCTGACAAAGGGGAAAGTAAAGAACAATCACATAACCTTTGTTATAATCAGTATACATTTTTTGAAAAACATAGTACAATCAAGGTTTTAAAATAAAAAATAACAGTAAGTAAAAAGATAAACTGAAACTTGCCTTCTGTAAATGTGATCCTACAGTATATTTGTTCTTTCACGGTTTTTTGTTCATTTCTGCCCCCTGCCGAGTTTCACCTATTAGGACATGTTATGCTTTTCTGCATAATTTAATACAGTTGTGTGTTAACATGATACTGTATCCAGTTGCTGCTGCCTTTTAGTTTTAATGTGGCATCACAATTTTCTTATCTTTTTTTTTTTTTTAAATATTTGGTCATAATACTCTCCGGTGTGTCAACCAGACGGCTGAAAAGTGTTACAAAACGAACTTTATTTGTAGTAGTGCTCAGATTTAATTGGTAACTACAGTGTCATTTTTTAAGTATAAAAACTCTTGAAAATTCTCCTGTATTATTTATAGGAAAGCACACTATACCTCAAGATGTCAGGACATTTTTTTTTTAATATGAGGAGAAGAGATAAAGAGAGCAACTTATAGGCTGCCACGTTAAATGACAAGCCAGTAAATAAATAGCAATCTAGAGGCTAAATTTTTTCTTATATCTCAGTAAACAATATTTAAGGTCACTCAGCTTTTGGAAAATGTCAAAGTCAAGTATTAATGGAAAATGGACAGGCCCACAGGAACAAGTTCTGTCAGTCATGTTGATAAGAGGCAATGATGGATCCAAACCTTCTGTGATCCTGCTTCTTGCAGCAAGATAATATCGTATGTCTTATATTATGAAATTTTGGTTGATGGCATTAAACAAATAAAACCAATAAAAATTGGGTTTATAAATACACATTTTCAATAACGCTACAACATCTAGATTAATAAAGGCCATCTTAATATTGACTAAAGGTCAATAAAGTTAGCACAGAAACAAACAAAGCACAAATTTCTTTTATTGTGCTTCCTGAATGAAAGAGAAAGCAGATATTTTTATATAAGGAATTGTTATTAAAAGTAAAATACTATCTTGCTGTCCACAGCAAATCTGGGCCTAACACTGAGTGGCACCAGGCAATTGCATTAACATAGTCAGTAATTACATGCTGTAAATGTTTTGATACAATAACTGAAGTGTTTGTTCATACTGTATATTTAACCAAATATTTACCAAACACACACAACATTATTTACAGACACAATCTATGTGTCTATCTGTGTTGGGATGTTCAAATGATGTATTATAAGTAGTAAAATATTTCCTTGCAGTGCCAATATAAAATTCTATACTAAACATACAAAGATATTTTTTTTCCAGACACATATGTAAATAGAACCTACATGCTAAAAGAGGCAAGGAATATATTTGTACACCTAACCTGTTATACCCGACTTAACCTGTTATAAAGAATAATGTTTATAGTACCATTAGTTATAATGAATGTAAATCTCAATGCTCATGTTATTTCCCCAGCTGGATATTATTTACGTTATATATAACATACACTTATATGCATATACTTTATAAACATATACAATATTCATTGAAATATACAGTAAATCTCTGTGCATGTTAGGGATCTTTTTAGTCTAAAGGAAGAATGTAAAAATGAACAAAATCTCCAAGTACAAGTAAAATCCACCTTAATAAAAGGACAAGTGTCTGTGTGTCTCTCTGGTTTACTAGGGCTTGGAGGAAAATTTAAAATAAAAAAAACATGTAGAAGAGTAAAAAAAAAAAAACAAAAAAAAAAAACAAGGATCTAAAAGTAAGAAAAAATGGTCTTATCAGCTTATTTTGTTGGCCAACATTATACACCAACAACAGGAGCATGGTAGTGACTTTCTTGAAACCCTTGGGCCGCATGAACGAGGTTTATAGCTGTAATGTTAATGACTGATAATTTCAATGGATGAGTGAAAATAACAAACTGATGCATATGTCAGGAAACCGAAGCCTTAACATGACTAAGCTAGAGTTGATAAAGCAGCCCAATGTGGTAGCAGCCACAGTTGCATTTTCTCAACAATGACTATATGAGTGGTCAGCTCGATGAGCGATGCTGAGAGAAGAGGTGAAAATGGGTAGCTCTGTCCAAAGGGAAAAAGGTTGCTGTGAGGGAAAGGGATCAGGTGTGTATTATACATGAGGCTATGCTGACTACTTAAATTTCAAACCATTTTAGGTGGATAGCGCAGCTAGTCAGTAATATTACATACAATTTAGAAAGCAAATTAATTAATTTGAAACAATTGGATTAAAGATTTTAAAAAGTAAATTTCTCTTCATAAAAATTACAAAACCAAAAAAAAGTCTCTAAAATGAACTCAATATTGCCTACTTTTGAACCATGAATGACCCTTTCATCAGCAAATAACGTCAACTGATGGATCCCAAGAGTATGCATTGAGCATGGTAGGTGCATAGGTTGACAGCTGAATTGTGTAAAGATTACACCACAAGCAGCTTAAAGGCACTTTACTGTGACAATATGTGATCTCATTAACCCAAAGGACTTGACATAAATTAAGAAGAAAGCAAACTTTTACAGTTAAATGGAGCTAATAATCAATGTTCTAACAGACTGACCATCTCCCTTCAGTAATAACACTGTTTGCTATGAAGATATTGTAATGTCTGCATAACAGCCAAAACATGCAGAGTTTCTTGGTTCCAGAAATTAAAATCTTAGAAAAAAATGCCAGGTCAAAGTTTAAAATGTGCAATTAATATGGAAAAACAAACAGTATTAATACTAAAACCTATACTAAAACCACTGTCAGTGTGAGAACAGCCAGGCACAATGAAAACTGAGTTGGTAGAAAATAATTTAATCCTTGCTACAATGAATAATGACAATCATTTAAGCTAGTTCGATATTATTAGAACATCAGAACTGTGACAAAGGCCAGCTTCTCAGCCGAACAAGCTCATCCATCTTATTCATAATATTCATTTATGCGTTAAAAATCAAATATTCTCACTTTTTAAAATGTTTCTATAAAGCATTTCAAAAAGTAATTCTTTACTAAAATCCTATAGGCTTAATCAAAATGTGTCAAAATTTGATAATATGATAAAGTATTTATAATAGTGATGCAACTACTTCATCAAATAAAGAACTTAAAAAAAGCTCACTCATCCATTCACAATAATGCAGACCTACTCAACATCAAGCTGAGTGGTTTACAACTTGAGCTTTTTAACTTTAAAAAATAGAATGTTTGCCTATGCATACTTTAAATGTTCACTGCTTAACTGAAATCATTTGCTGCTCTCCTCTTCAATTTGAAACAGATCCAGATGACTGAACACACTCTCCAAATATATCTGCAATACTATATTATTTTTTATTGATTTTAAGAAGAGAGAGAACTCTTTAAATGAGTTGCAAAAGGAAGTACCACCAGAAATGACAGACTCACTGTCAGAAGCATTGTTGTTTATACAATGACATTACAGAATTAAACAAGAACTACCTTAAAATAATTAGAAACAACATTTATTTCTATAGCACATTTTCATACAAATAAAAGGCAGAGTGGTGGCTATGAGGCTAGGGATCTGCACTGGCAATCGGAAGGTTGCCGGTTCGAATCCTGTAAATGCCAATAGGGACTCTGCTCTGTTGGGCCCTTGAGCAAGGCCCTTAACCTGCAATTGCTGAGCGCTTTGAGTAGTGAGAAAAGCGCTATATAAATGCAAAGAATTATAATTATTAAACAATGTAGCTCAAAGTGTTTTACATGATGAAGAAAGAGAAAAAAGACAAAATAAATAATTAAAATTAGGGAACACTAATTAACATAGAATAAAAGTAAGGTCTGATGGCCAGGGAGTGAACACACAAAAAAACTCCAGACGGCTGGAGAAAAAAATAAAATCTGCAGGGATTCCAGGCCATGAGACCACCCAGCCCCCTCTAGGCATTCTACCTAACATAAATGACCTCAATCAGTCTTCATTGTATTCAGGGTTCTCATGGAAGAATTTGATGATGACAGTTATGTAGACTTCTGACCTTTAATCCATCAATTAAATAAATAAATTTAAATAATTAAATTTAGCAAAGCTAACAAACTAGACCTTACAGCTTGAACTATTAACTAATTTGTGGATTGCATTAGAATGGTAGTAAAATTACATTTTCAGGAAAACTTAATTACCCATTAGGAACAATTATAGGAATATTTACAATAAATGAAAACACATGACTTCAATCTTAAAAACTAACATTCTCATCATTCTTTTATTAAACATATTCCTCAATGTGCCACTGACACTCCAGTAGGAATGCTTTAAAATGTTTACGAATGTAATTCACAAATGAATGTATATAATAAAACACAAATTGGCATCACTTCAGCGCTGAGTTTGCCTATTTCCAATGAATCAGAGTTGAACATGTTATGTTATTTGAAAACCTTATTATCTGAAACCACAGATAAAGTATCACAATTTGATCAGCATTCGTGTTATTTAATTGACATTCATGCAACTGATGGCTGTAAATAATTGGCTCTATTTTTGAATTTGTCAGACGAAATTTTGACAGCAGATTTTGTAATAATGAAGTCAAGCCAAGTGGCTTTGAGACCATTACAGTGCAAAACTTTAGCTGGCCTCACACAACTATGATATAATACAACATTAGCTGTATTCTAACCTCTTTATCCATGCTTTCCAGGTCCTCTTTGCACAGAGTGTACAGCGGCATTGTCTCAGACATACTTGGCTGCCGCTTTCTACGTGATGGACCAGGCTGGTCATCATCCATGCTTGAATCATGCAATGCTTCCTCTCCTAGGGCTTGATAAGGCTGGACCACTCTGAGCAAGAAAGGAGGAAGAAAAAAGAAATATATATATATTAATGAATAAACTTTACTTTGTGAAAACAAAATCTGGAGATCTTAGCAATCGAGAGTAATCAACAGAATCACACAGTAACAACAAAACCAACCAACCTGTGAATGTTGCACTGCACCTCAAAGCACATTACCAAGCCCACAAATTAAGAACCTGGAAGAAATATCCTGCAAGAAACTAGATCACAGGAATTGTAAAGCATAAAGCTATATTTTCATTAAATACTTTAGCAATGCAAGTGAATTCCAGAAATTCTAACTAGTAAAGCAAGTTGAAGTATAGGTGGGTGTTAATGGTGATAGCTTTATTTTGACAGATATAGATTTCATATAAAGTATTTGTTTTGCTTAGTTAAATCAGCCATGAAATTCTGAACACTGATATTTTGGCTTTGTCCAAGTTGTTTCCATTCATCTATTCTAATCCTTCCTTGTCATATGTTTCGTTTCTGAATTGATCTGCTATAAATCTTTCCTAATTTGAGCACTTCTTGCATTTCACAACTGTACTCTTATGAATCTCTGTACAGTCATATCTCAAAGCTATACCATTAAAACACTCAATATTTTATTCAGGTTATTATGGGACAGACTATTCCAATTGCTATCACCCCTTTACAACTCATTACGAAAGCTGCTGTTCACCTAGTATATTTTGCTCTACCTTACACTCAGGCTGTTCCTCTGATTTTCTTTATCCACAGGTTTGCTGGATCCAGTCAAAACCTCTTATTCTGGTTGACAGCTTTCTGCGCCTGGTACTTCTCACTATCTCCAATGAACCGTTCTCAAGTTTGCTCCTCCACGAAGACACCATTACATTTTCTTTATAGCTTGCCCTTTTCAGAAGCATACAACAGAATGTCTTTCTTTCATGCCCTGGTAAGAGCCTCACCTTAACAAAAGAACTTCTCCCAAATCTGCTGATGCTCTTCATGTGACATTCGGAATGGTGACATTTTCTAGCACTTAACTCTGCTTTGGTGCTAAATGCAGTTCAATACTTCTCATACGCTATCAAAGACTGCTGTTCTCAAATGGCTGTTAATGTTTTATCTCATCAAGCATTTAAACATATTGAATATATTTTGATGGTATAAAAGTGTCTGCTAAATAAAGGCTATTAAAGAATAACAACCTCAACTAAAAGTAGATTCTTATGAATGATCTAATAACTGTGTGTTCTGGTATTACTTTAAGGAGTTGTTTATCTGAAACATATCAATCTGAGATTTCTTATAAACGGAATCTTTTCAGCTAGGAACAGCTCAACACCTTTTATTCATACTGGAAACATCCTCTTCCTAATTGCATGCACATTTATTTGCTTAGCAGATGCTTTTATCCAAAGAGACTTACAAAAAGGGTCAACATAAAGAGTAAAAATCAGTCTGGGGGGCTGTTTGGAGAAAAAGTGTTACAGGACAAGGGTACAAAATTGATCATCACAAGTAAACAGCTCAGAACTAAATACAAGCAAGTTACAATTCCTGTATTACAAAACATAACTGCCAGTACCAGTTAGACAGAAATTAATTGCTTAAGCGGGCTCTTCCTCTTCATTTGGACCTGACTGTAATCTTTAAGACTACTGATTTTTGATTGACAGACTAGGAATTGCTTCTGAATGTGTTAATTTTCTCCCTTGTTGCTTGCAATCAGTCTTCTTTGGTGGAATTCAATACAGATTTATTGTCCCAAAAGGAACATAATTGTCAATGGGGTTCTTACAAAAAGACCAAGACATCACATAAAAAGCATAGCAGCTAAATAAAATATAGAAGTGAAAATAATATTTCTAATATGTATTCATATGTAATACATATAAAATTAAACCAGCATTAAGACTTAACCAATGGGTATTACAATGAAATTGGAACTACAAGATAAGCATATGGATATTTAGAGCTATTTAGAAGATTAATAGCATTTGGGGGAAAAAGGAGTACTTGAACTTGCTGCTTTATATCCTAAGAAACAAAACCTTGAGACAAGAATGCAACAACTGGAACTGTGAAGGTAGCAGGTAAGTTTTCTTTAAGAATATACACTGATTTCCATCAAACCACCTCAAAAATTAGGCTAGCGGACCCTGTTATTTTATTCTCCATTTTACTTTGTACCCTGTCTGTTACAATAATATTTCCAAACAGATTAAATTTATTTATTTATATTCATCAAAAAGAAATAACAATGTTGGACTTGTCTTCAGGACACACTAGAGGCATTGTTGAGCACTTTTTACAGTTGGCCTCTGTGTGTTGATTAACAGTCAGTTTTAAGTCTATGACTGTCCCAAGATATTTATAACTTATCTTTCAGCCATGTTTACTATCTGGCCTTTGGTGATTGTTTCTTGTGGGCAAATGGAAAAAGTTCTAAAGAGTTTCTTCACTAGACTTTACCATAAGGCTTCATCCTGGCCCATTTCTGTGTGGATTGCACTTTGAGTACTGAGAAAAGCACTATATAAATGTAATGAATTATTATTATTATTTCTTTTAAATAGCTAAATTAACAACATAAAAATATGTTAAAAATGCTTGTTTTCCTAAAATCTACCATTTTCTGTTTACTGAATAGAAACTTAAGAATGTGAGAAAAACATTTATGCAGTGCAGATATGTACATATTACTAAAACAACGCAACATATTGATCAGCCCATGCAAGTTAACAAATTTCACTGTAACCTGTACACATGACAATGACGACCCTATAAACCTATGAACAAATTACCATACTTTTTGCTCCACAGGACACACCTGATCATAAGACGCACCTAGGTTTAGAGGAGGAAAATAAGAAAAAAATATTCGGAACTAAATGACATATCTTCATATATGATACTATCTTCAGTTCCATCTAAGGCATTGCTAATGGCAGCTTCTACCTGCAGCTATAGACTCTTCAGTACCTGAGCGACTCTAAGTTAGTGTTTAAATCTGGACAGTGCATGTGCCAAAAACATTAACATTTATATGTTACTTACATAAAAGCCAGATTGAATGTTATTTACCTTGACTTATTTATTTACTTCCTACAGCGTAAAGTCACAAGTACACTGCAGAGCTTCCCATGTACATATACTAAGTACAGCAATGGCAAAAGAGCGATGTGCATTCTTTCTCTGATGTAGAACCCTCGTCATCATCTGAGTCAGGTCAGGTAATACACATCACGGTCTGTGACGCAATATTTGCTCCATAAGACACACAGACATTTCCATCCATTTTTGGGGAAAAAAAGTGCGTCTTATGGAGCGATAAATAAGTTAAGTAATCGTCTAGCAGTATTTTAGGGACTAATTAAAGACACATCAGTGCTTTTTAACTTTAACTAAAATTAGTTAAAATTAACTTCAAATAACAAATTACCATTCACAAATATTATTATACCAATGTTTGCAGTAGGTACTCTAAGTAATCAGTCTGTGGCAAACTAGTTAAGTGAAGCCAAAAGAAAATTTTTTTATTTTGAGATTCAATTCTGAGTGTGGGAAAGATAAAGACGTAAAAGGCAGCTGTATATATATTATATATATATATATATCGTAGTGTATATATAGTACTATGCAAAACTTTTAGGCAGGTGTGAAAAAATGCTGTAAACAAAGAATGCTTTCAAAAATGGAAGTGTTAATCATTTATTTTCATCAATCAACAAAATGCAGTGAATGAACAAAACAGAGAAATCTAAATCAAATCAATATTTCGTGTGACCACCCTTTGCCTTCAAAACAGCATCAATTCTTCTAGGTACACTTGCACACAGTTTTTGAAGGAACTCGGCTGGTAGGTTGTTCCAAACATCTTGGAGAACTAACCACAGATCTTTACGCTGAAGATAGTTCTTAATGACTTTCGCTGTATGTTTGGGGTCGTTGTCCTGCTGCAGAATAAATTTGGGGCCAATCTTACGCCTCCCTGATGGTACTGCATGATGGATAAGTATCTGCCTGTATTTCTCAGCATTGAGACCACCATTAATCCTGATGAAATCTCCAACTCCATTTGCAGAAATGCAGCCCCAAACATTCAAGGAACCACCACCATGCTTCACTGAGTTTGGCTGTTCCTCACCCAGTTTTAAGCCTCCTACACAGCTGTTTCTGTTTCAGTTAATGACTGTGTTTCAACCTACATGTGACATTGATGATCATTAGCACCTGTTTGGTATAATTGGTTGATCATACACCTGACTATAATCCCACAAAACCCCTAACTTTGTGCAAGTGGACCTATAAGAATTGATGCTGGTTTGAAGGCAAAAGGTAGCAACACCAAATATTGATTTGATTTAGATTTTTCTTTTGTTCGCTCACTTTGTTTATTGTTATCAATTTACAAAATGCAATCATTATTTATATTTCTGAAAGCATTCTTTGTTTACAGCATTTTTTCACACCTGCCTAAAACTTTTGCACAGTACTATAATATATATATATATATATATATATATATATATATATATATATATATATATATATATATATAGAGAGAGAGAGAGAGAGAGAGAGAGAGAGAGAGAGAGAGAGAGAGAGAGAGAGAGAGAGAGAGAGAGAGAGAGAGAGAGAGAGAGAGAGAGAGAGAGAGAGAGAGAATAAATGGACGAGGTGCTGTCTTTACTCACTTGGAAATGGCCATAAAAATCCTATTTGATGAATCTCTTGAATATGGAAGAAGTTTTCAGAAACAAGCAGTAATTTATTTGACATTGATTTTAAAACTTTACTAATGTATGCAAATGCTCAATAAAATGTTATGAATTAATTTTGCCCACTCTGAATCTCCTGCAGTATCAGTTTTAGCCGCTCAAGTACCTAATAATGTCAACTTTTCACCTGTTTCAATAATATCTAGAAACATAAGTCAGGGAACTATACAGTTTAAGATAAAATTAAATTATCCGGCAATGACAACAAAATGAAAGTGATGGAGAGGCCATCATAAAGCCCTGACCTGAATGTCACAAAAATTTTAAGGGCTAAACCTAAAAAAGCATGTCGAGTAAGGAGGCCCACAAACTGACTAACACTAGCTCTTTCAGGAGGAATGAGCAAAAAATCCTGCCATGTACGGTGAGAAGCTTGTGAAGGCAATCCTAAGTGCTTGATTCAAGATAAGCCATTAAAAGCCAGTTCCACAAAATACATGTATAGAAATTTTTGACTCACTAAACATCTGATAAAGTAAATAAAGGCTAAAAAATGTCTCTTAACCATTACTTGATGACTACTCGCAGAAATAAAGTTCATACCCAAATGAACTTAACACAGGGAATGAACAGAGACATGGCATGTGCAGAGTTGTGAAACACCGAGTTTGAAAGTGTTTAGTCCAAGTGTATAGAAACACGTAGTTTAAACTGCATATATTTTGATAGACAATATTTTTTACATTACTCTCATTCTACCATGACTCTTTAACTTAGACTTGATCAAATATTTGTACAGCTTAACCCCCCCCCCCCCTTTCTGGTGTTTTAACATATTAATGTTTAGTTGTCAAGAAATATATTTAGCCCTGGTATTTCTCATTCCCCACCAAGATACTTATGTTTGTTTGTGCAGTTTATTCGTTTATTAATACACACACCACATACAGGGCCTACTCAGAATTGCCAATGTTATGTTGTTGAGCATGGTGCTGAAGGGCAGCAATGTATTAATTAGATGTGCAAGTAAAAAAAAATGTCACTATACTTTCTAAACATGACAATACACTTCACATACTTGTTTACGATGAAAAAAAAAATAATTGGTAATAACAGTGACATAAAAAATGTAGCCTTTAAAGAAATAGATGTATTTGATGTTGGTTTCTTCTACATTGATGATATCTTTTATTTTCCATGAATGCATAAATATAAAATCTAGTTTTTCCTAGAAAGTCTACCATAAACATTCTGTATGTAAAATAATTATTTCTTGCTCTTATAGAAGAAACATTTCTTGAAATGGTTATTTATGTATCATTTAAGTCTACACATGAAAGAGCTCCAACAGCATTTGTTGACACACTCTTAACGAATAATTTGTTGGCTGAAATTATGTGATTATAGAGTGTATATTTAAACATATCCACCTGAATAAAAGGATAAGTGTCTGCATATCTGTGTGTCCTTCCGATTCTATTTTTCTGTCATTCCAACAAATGGTACATCACAAACATTTGTAGTATTAAAATGCATTGCATTTGTAATTTCAGCAGATTGTAACAAATATATGTTCACGTGATGATAGATATCAAACAGATGGTTACATACGTGATTACTTAGATTTCAACCAGTCTTAGATAGCACAGCTTAGTTTACTAATTAAAAAAGCATGTCGAGCAAGAAGTTTTATATTATATATTATTATATATACATATATATACATATATATATATATATATATATATACATATATATATATATATATATACACATATATATATATATACACATATATATATATATACACATATATATATATATACACATATATATATATATATACATATATATATATATATATATATACACACATATATATATATATATATATATACACACATATATATATATATATATATATACACATATATATATATATATATATACACATATATATATATATATATACACATATATATATATATATATATACACATATATATATATATATATACACATATATATATATATATATACACATATATATATATATATATATATATATATATATATATATATATATATATATATATTATATATATGTATATATACATATACACATATACATAGATATAGATATATACATACACACACACACATACAGTATAAAATAAAGCTTTGCTATATTTTTCATGCTTTAAGTTAATCTATTTGATTCAAACTTTCAAATGAAAAATTTCATCCCAACTTTTCACTATTGCATTATAAAAACACATTGAGCATGAAATTGTCAGCTTTGAAATTTATGGCACTTACTGAGCATTTGCTGAATTAAAGGACAACTTTTGTCTCTTAAACATTCTAAGATAGTTTGTACTTGTTTACAAAAAACTTCTGCAATATATTGAAGTCTTGCACTGAAAAGTTTTGTAATAAATACAGAAAACATTAGAGACAAACAAGGAAAACATTTCAGATTTTAATGCTACAACGTGATTACTATGAAATCAACCTTTTCGCCTCAATAGGCCTTTCTGCTATGACACATCCCACCCCAGCCCCCCCCCCACCCCCCCGCTCCTTTGTAGGAAGGAAAACTTTCTAGTTTGTTTTTGTAGTTGTAACTGCAGCCGCCTTCTTACGCTAAAATGAACTAAGGGATTGTAGTCTATATTTGTGTTATTACCATTATCTTTCCCTTGCATGTGTGGATGACTGTCATCCACAGAATGATTTTTGGATCCAAAAATGGCTGTTGTGAGAAATAAAAGAATGATGCATTGCATCCAAAATTTTGCAAAACAGTTATTGTATGCTTAATCCTTCTCATCTTCTTTTGTTCTTCATATGTGCAATGCCTGGCCCTGATGCACTGGAACTCTTTCTCTCTGGCTGAATCCAAAGACATGATCCTAAAATGTTAAGAGGTGGACAATCTTGAAAGTCTGGGCACCCAAGACTAATTTTTAATTTTTGGACAAATACTCTATAGACGACTCACTCAAAGCCTGCCAGACTGCTGGATGTTTCAAATCTTTGGTCTATACAATGATTTCTTAATCAAAAGCAATTTGATAAAAACAAAAGACCCAAGTCTTCATGTATAATCTTAGCTGGGTATCGCTATTAAAGGCAGCTGCTTATAGTATGCCCAATATCCATAACCACCATGTCACACGCTCAGACCTACTAGTGAGCAATGTAGCCAAACTAAGTTTATAAAAATGGCAATCAAGACCTAGTCAGAGAACAACACCTTCCTCTAGTGTACTGTTGGCTCTGAAAAAGCTCTGCACTATTAACCCAAACACTGCAGAGTGTGAATATCATTTTTCCATTTATGGCAAGGATACCCAAAAACATCCTTTTTTTCCCCACCTTGCGATTTCTTTAATAAATTATACATTGTGAAAGGAGAGTGATTTCTCCATTTTATTAAAATAAAGCATTTCTTTCACAAAGGAAATGCAAGGCAATGATTAAGAATAATTTGATGGAGTACATGGAGTAAAGTCCTTTAGTTTTCCAATGGACTTTATAAAACACATTTTATCTATTTACTTAAAATATTTCCTTACTCATACTAAAAAAAGCAAGGTTTTACGTTAAGTGATCAGCATAATGAATTTAGTACAGAACATTTACAATATATCAAACTTTTAAAATTTAAATTAAACCTTGAATAAAGAAATCTTGAAAATTATGAATCAAGATTTCTGTAATGATACTGTACTTTTTCTGAAAATGAAACACACAGCCAGATGCATCCTTGTTAAACAGTTTTCACAAAGTTTTTGAAAATTTCCTCATCAGAAAGTCTTAATTTTCATAGCAAACAATACAAAACCAGAAGTATTATTTAAAGAGACAGGCTGGCACCATAATGACTGAAGATATAATCCTGAAACACTACAATTATTATGTTTGAAATACAAAGTGATCAAACAGCAAAAGTTCTTAATAGTGAGACTTTTATTATTTATCTTGGAAAAGAACATTTGAGAGCAGACAATATTCAAACCATAAAACATACATTTAAAAAAATCAACATTACTTCAATTATAAATGGAGATGCATACATATAACTCAGTTATAGTTAAGAGAATACTCTGAAACAGACAACCTTCACTCTACCTGAAGGAAGACTGTTCTCCATGGACTGAGAGAGATACAGGCGGTGCTGGAGACTGGATATAGGATGGCTGGGTAGAGCTTTGTGACCCCTTTCTGATCAACTTTCCAGTAACTGCATCATACGTTCTAATTTCAGGACCCGGCTGTCCCTTTGGGTGGATTGGTGTTGGGTGAAAAAGTGGTGTCTGAAATGCACCTTGGATCTCAGGAAATGTTGCTGGACTGTTAGTCCTAAACATTAATCACAGAAATAATAATTAGTAAGAATAGAAGGAGCAGACTGATTTACCACACTTCACACAAGGTCATTTAAAATCTATTGATTTATTTATTTCTAAATTTATTGATCTTGAAAATTGAGTATGTGTTTAGCATGAATCCAACAATCACGCAAATTATACAGCTGCATCTACCAATCTAATAACTTCAAACTGTTGGTGGTCTTAAAGCACTGAGTCTCTAAAAATTACCAGTATATTTATGAAATGCATTAAATACAAATATTAAATGGTTTTATATTTATGAAATGCATTAAATACAAATATTAAATGGTTTTATTTTCTTGCCAAATTTCAGGAATAAGTACTTAAAGCTTTAAAAGACAACAAAATAAAGGGAAAACATGAAAAATGACAAAAGAAAAATGGAATTAGCACCTACAGTGCAGGCTCTTTAAGCAAAATATTAAGGTTTTATTAAAGAATGTGAAAAGGTAAATTAAAAAGACATTTCTTATTATATAAAACTTGGCAAATATAATAGAAATGTGTATAGCTGACAGGTACACAGCTTAATAAAATAGTTAATTAAAACCAAATATCTGGAAATGTAAACAAATACAGATATCTTTATTATTACAATAATTTCCTGAACTATGCATTAAAAAAAAGCTAAAACCTTTGAGTGAAGTGTGGCTTTAAATAACATGAAATTGCAACTTTAAATCATAATTAAATCAACCAAAAAGAACAGTTTAATTTAATTTTGCCTCTAAGGTACAGGCAGCATTCTAACAATTATATATTTGCCAGGTAAGCTTTTATTCATGAGAAGCTAAAAGAAGCAAAATATGGATATGAAAAACAGTCTGCTCCTCTTGCTCATTACCACAGGTGACCAGTTCTAGAAATGATGTCATGCTATTATTACTACTCTCTTTTTTCACTCAAGTTAGGTGATTAAGTGAGGAAATTAAATAATAGGGCAAGCAGTTTACAATTGTTAGCATTTCTTAAGCACTTTTTACTTCAAATGGTGTTTAAGACTTTCCCACCGTTTCTTTACTTTTTATTTTTTTTCAGATTTTTTTTTTCGCATATATTGAACTAATAAAGTAAGCAAAAATTACTTCTAGTATATTGACATGATCAGTGCTTTCATTACCTAATATACCATTTAAATTCAAACAGGAGTGTGCTGTGTTTAGAAAAAAGTTGGGATAGTATGGAAAATGGGGGGTGAGGGGAGATGCACACAGTGATTCTTAAATTTGCTTTGACTTTTATTTAATTGCAGACAGCATTAACCCGAGATATTTCATCTTGTGTCCAGCTAAAAGACACTAGGGGGAACACTGCTGCATAACCTTCCTCCTCTTCCATGGAGCTTGCAGAAGGCTGCTATACTTCATTTGATAAATGCACCACACCAACAGAGGGTTTTTTTTATTTATTTATTTATTTTTTTAAGTATCCATCTTTGGATATCTGCAGCCAATTCTGGTTGAAGAACTCTCCAACCCCGCCCATGGGCTCGTACACTGTGTTCAATGTCTTAATTACTGCTTCTGTATAATGAGATCACATGCATTTGCACAGAATGAAACCACAGTCCAGTCTCTTCTCTTGAATCCCATTCAGGTAAACTCACTAACTGGCCTCTCAATTATCACTCTTTTCAATAGGTGACAGAGTTCCACCAAGGTGTTGGCACCTCCCACAGACGCATGTGCCACCTGATAGGCCTCTTGCTGACACAGACACTAGCCCACCACCTCCATCCACAGAGAGCTCCTGTGCAGATTTCCAGCCACTCGTGCTGGTACTCCACACTGCACCTGTGCAGGTATCCAGCATCCTCTCCAGGCCTCTAGAGCTACAACATAATTCTTTCCACCAAGGTACATTTTTTTTTTTTTTTTACTAACAGAAGGGTATGTCACCAACACCCAGCTACACTATCCAGGGCTTCCACCTTACTCCACGACATGGCCTTACCACATCTAGTTCAAATTGTCCTTGAAATGGATTAATAATGGATGGACAATGGTGGGATTACAGGTTGCCCAAGCTGACAGGTGGATTTCTTCCAAATACTAGGGACAGATATCCTAGGATTGTCTTGGCTCTTTATGAGAGATGAGAGATTAAGTATTGCTGGAATTCCAAAGGCCAGTGGGAGTGCTCTAGAAGGACAGCCCCAGGAGATCAAAAGGGTATATGAAACATAAGAAAACCTATGAAGGGACAACATGAAAACAAAGTTGAAGCACAGCTACAGTAGATTGCTGTTTTTTGTACACCAAGGCAATATAGAACCAGAGGTCCTCTAGAATGCTCCAAAGGGCCACCTTCTGAACAAAAGTACTTTATTTGGAACAAACCAACATACTTTTTTGCTCCTCATAAAATACATGCTTCTTTAATAAAAAATAAAAAAAAAAAAAATCATAAATTTACCTCTGAGTTTTGACGTAGTCCTCCTTCAGTGGAAAAAGCGGTTCTTCTACTTTTTCCCACCGTTCTAGACATGCCCATAACCAATCTGGATTGACAATGCAAAGGTGTTTGCAGCCTTGTGCTTGCCTTACTTTTTCTGTGCCTAGGTAAAATATAAAAAAATATCACTTTGACAAATATAAATTTCTTTGTGCTATAAAAATTGTTCTGCATAATACAACAGTGCTTCAGGAAAGCAGAATGAAGGACAAATTCTTCAGAAGTAAGATATTAAGTGAACAAGCATACTTCAAGGAAAACTAACTCATTCTGCTTCTGTCTGAGAGACAATAAAAAATATTTTTTTAATATTGGATGTTTACACTAATGCTATACAGTAATCCCTCCTCCATCGCGGGGGTTGCGTTCCAGAGCCACCCGCGAAATAAGAAAATCTGCGAAGTAGAAACCATATGTTTATATGGTTATTTTTATATTGTCATGCTTGGGTCACAGATTTGCGCAGAAACACAGGAGGTTGTAGAGAGAGACAGGAATGTTATTCAAACACTGCAAACAAACATTTGTCTCTTTTTCAAAAGTTTAAACTGTGCTCCATAACAAGACAGAGATGACAGTTCTGTCTCACAATTTAAAGAATGCAAACATATCTTCCTCTTCAAAGGAGTGCGCGTCAGGAGCAGAGTCTGTCAGAAAGACAGAGGAAAGCAAACAAATCAATAGGGCTGTTTGGCTTTTAAGTATGCGAAGCAGGAGCAGGGGGAGAGGGAGAGAGAGAGAGAGAGAGAGCCAGAGAAAAACAAACAGTCAAAAATCAATACGTGCCGTTCGAGCTTTTAAGTATGCGATGCACCGTGCAGCATGTCGCTTCAGGAAGCAGCTGCACAGAAGATAGCAACGTGAAGATAATCTTTCAGCATTTTTAGACGAGCGTCCGTATCGTCTAGGTGTGCGAACAGCCTCCCTGCTCACACCCCCTACGTCAGGATCAGAGAAAGTCAGCGCAAGAGAGAGAGAGAGAAAAGTACGTTGAGTAGCTTCTCAGCCATCTGCCAATAGTGTCCCTTGTATGAAATCAACTGGGCAAACCAACTGAGGAAGCATGTACCAGAAATTAAAAGACCCATTGTCCTCAGAAATCCGCGAACCAGCAAGAAATCCGCGATATATATTTAAATATGCTTACATATAAAATCCGCGATAGAGTGAAGCCGCGAAAGGCGAAGCGCGATATAGTGAGGGATCACTGTAACAGTTACTTGGGTGTGTAGAGATCTTAAGACGCCCATTATACCCTAGATGTTTCATACAGGGCTATTTTGTAGCCCCCAAGTAACCCAATACTTGTGCCTTTGCCATGTTACAGAAAAATCTAGATTCTTTCAGATCCCTTTCTGTGTAACAAATGGATACACAAGTGATGATAAAACCACAGAGTCCCAGAGATAAGAGTATGGAGCTGATTTCTATTCCAAGAGGAGCCTTTAGTTGATTGCAGCTGGTTAAATACATAATAAACAAACAAATGTTTTATAATCACTTTTATGAAGTCTGACTGTCAAATACCACTCATATATTTGAAGGTAGCAGTAAACTAGCTTTTTCATTAACATAGATGCTCTTTCTTACCTGAAACATCTTAGCACACTGGTTACAACACTACCATTAGGAGACAGATAAAGAGGCACAAGCATACTGTGTATTTTAAACATATATTCTTTTTACACACACACACACACACACACACACACACACACACACACACACACACACACACACCATGAAGATATAGAATGTTCAAAGCAACAGTCTTGTGAACATTCTTCATTTATTTAGAGTTCAATTATGTAAATATATTCTTTCAATATTAAATGAAAAAAGTGACAGGGTAAGGAAAACATCCTAGCTCACTGAAACTACAAACTAACCACTACAATATGCCACATCTAAAACAAGACAGGAAATAAAATATTTTTTGCATCATATCTACTGTATCTCACTGGAAAAAATAAGGATATTATAGAATTTATTTCTCAGTTAATTTTGAAGACTGACAGAACAATATTTACCAAAACTCATCTTGGTTACACTCTCACTGCAACATTCATTGTTGAAGTACACACTGCAAAGACAGGCTGCCCTTAGCAGAGGAGTTCAAGTAGCCTTAGGCTTTGTTTTTGTGCTGCATGAAGTTACAGACTGATTAGGATGGCACTGGTACTGTCACTTTTGTGGATAAACTATTGATCTACTGTACTGAAAGAGAAGCTGAGTTTCCCAAAGTGCTCTAAGGTAGGTGGTAGGTAGGTAGACATTTTAGACTTATTATCCCAGAGGGAAATTTGTTTGCAGCAGGAATGTACAAAATACATAACAATTGTTGTTGCAATCAATAATGATTTCTAACCGTACATAGAAATAATTCTGAACTCAGCAGGATCCCTAAAACTAGTAGAATTCAAAATGCTTATTCTTCTCAGGATAAAAGATTAAAATCTGTTGTTGTTCTCCCTTGGGAATCTAAATCTCCAGCCTGGTGGCAATAAATGAAACTTAGGAAACAGAGGATGGTTGCTGTCTGAAAGAATCAAATTGGCCTGCTTTCTAACTTGTTTGTGATACAGCCGTGGTACAAAAATAATGTTATTGATAATTTTAACAATGTTGTTCAGACAATTTTTGTTCTTAGTACAAAGATTCCCAAACCAAACCTTAAAAGTGAATATAACAACAGATTCAACAAATGACTTATAAAAAGGTATCATCATTTTGTCTATTTTAAAACAACAGAGTTTTCTTACAATCTTAGCACTAGTTTGGAAGGATTACATCTTGCAGCAGAACACAATAAAAAATCCTAAGTAAACAGGAGGAGGCAGTCAGCAGGAAGGCAGGGAACTGGAAAGAAGCACAGCAGATGGGGTTCTAAGGCTTCATGCCACCAGACTAAATATAAAATTCAATTTTTAGTTATTTTACTTTGTAATGTATATATGTCTTCAAACTGTGCCTTTGTGTAAGCAACCCTCTCAAACATTAGGAATGCACAAATGGGCTACAGCCAGGGGCCCAATTTGAAATTAAAGCAATCACAAATATGAACCCCTCCCAAAGAATAACTGAATATATACACTTACGGTTTCCCCTACTTATACCACTCCACATCAGGTTGACTTTATTAACAGTATAGTCAGTAACAAAAAAGAAACTGCTGTACTATGACAAGTGTCTATGAACTGATCAGCCAAAACATTATGATCACCTGCCTAACATGCTATTGCTTGTTTTGTGTGCTGCCAAAACAGATCCTGTCCAGATCAGTAATGTTTATGGCTATAGAAGAATACTCCAATATATTTAAAAGACTTGGATGTGCTTAATTCATTTTGGCTTGGAAATTATAAAGAATCATTTCATCTTGACGCTCTTTCTTAGTATGAATATTTCATTCTCAGCTGGAGAAACAAACTCAGAAGAACAATGTCAATTTAACAGCACGTTTAATGATATTGATCAGCTCCTTAAAAAAAAAAAATTTTTTTTTTTTACACATTTGTATCTTTTAAATTCAAAATAATAAATGCAGATCGTGTGGAGTATACAGCCTACTTCCCCATTGTGCATAAAATGATGGTATAAAGCACATCTCAGATCATTCATAATCAATATTAAAAAAGGAATTTAGCATGCCAAACAACCCAGAAAAGTTATTAATCTGCTTCTGAATGCTAAACAAACATATGGTACAGCATAAGAAATACATTAAAAGTGGGAGTTTGACTTGTAATAAAAGCAGTTTCCATTTACTTTTTTATCTTAACCATTCAAGCTCTAAGCCTGAAATGAGGCTTATTTTCCTTCATTCACCTCCCCTATTCCAGCCTCTCTTCCTTCCCACACAATCCATTTGTGCAGCTATGCTACACTTGGAGAAAGCGGGGGTGAGCATTATTATTATACTCGGCTGGAGATTTCAAAAAGTTTCAGTCCAATTTTAAGCAAAAAAAAAAAAATATGTATCAGTACTTCCAGCCTTTCCTTCTTTGGTTTAAACGTTTACTTTAATCTTTTTAATATTTTAAACATGAATGTATGTATTTCTTAACCAGGATGGACTAACAAAGCTATTTAATTAGTTAAGGCAATTCCTGGGGTTTTCAGAAATAATTGAAACTACAGTAAGGCTTTGTACTTAGCTAAACATTTTTAAGTAATTACTTATTTAAATTTTATAATTTTGATGAGCAACTGTACAATCAATACTATTTAATCCATGGCATTTTTAATTTCTGTTGGTATACTGTATATAATTTACAAATACTGTAACTACATCTTGTCTATGAAACATTGACACTTCAAGTAAAAAGGGATTCATTATAGTTTTAAAATGTCACACTTGTTCTTAAATTAGAATGACAATGGAGAAAACAAAATGTCAGGTTTATCTTCAACAGGGACATTAGCATTGTATGTTTTAAGGCAGGCCTCTTACATGGACTACTCTGAATAATGCTTTAAATTACAACAGGAAAACAGAAGCAACCAGCGACGTCCTGCCTAGTTGGGGGCAGCAGAGAACAATGTGTTCTGAACCAATACCTGCTGCACTTTAAAGAATGGTCCCTGAGAAGTTGCAAGGTCAATATATTCCACTAAATGGAGCTCTGAACTGGTACAGTGGAACCTCGGTTCACGAACGTCTCGGTACACGTACAAATCGGTTTACAACCAAAAAGTTCCCAAACTTTTGCCTCGGTTCATGACCACACACTCGGTATACGAACAAGCCAGTTTCCCTTTCGGTTTGTACATGTTCAGTCTCTCCCTGTGCATTTTCTGTGCAGCGAGCAAGAAAGAGAGCGAGAGCGCGCGACACACACATACACACACACACACACACACACACACACACACACAGCGTGAGAGAGAGCTGGACTCATAAGAAAGAATGCACTGGGCTTGATTTTGTTTTCACTTCTGTTTACAGCGATCAGTTCGTAGTGTGCATTGTTGCAATGTTACTTTTTTTGGTGGTTTATTAAATTACGGATTTTTTCAAATGTTCATTTTTTCCCTGTGCTTAAAACTCATTTAAAAAAAAAAAAAAAAAAAAAAGTGCTTTTAGCCAGCGGTTGGTAGCACTATATCGCGAACTATTGCAGTGTTTGTTTTCTCTGTTGTTCAAGGTTTTCTCAGTGTTATTCAATGTTTTTACATTTAGTTTACTATTACGCTGTGCATTCTGTGGTTTAATTAACTATATTTGTGCTTGAAAACCTAAAAAAATATATATTTACATACAGTTCGTATGGTCTGGAACGGATTAGTTGTATTTACATACAATCCTATGGGGGAAATTGCTTCGGTTCACGACCAAATCGGTTTACGACCAGAGTTTCGGAACAAATTATGGTCGTGAACCGAGGTTCCACTGTATCTTAAACTGTATTAAACTAGCCAGGTGTTTCTGAGAGAACTAGAATTGACATTGGAATTGGGCTTAAAAGAGTAATCTGGTCATCTTGAAACTGAACAGTTGGAAGGACGAATGTTTAGCTGACAGAAAAAAGAGGGTGAAAAGTGACGAGTTAGAGAGGAGGTGGTGATGCAGGTTAATAGGGTCATTATTATTAGGCTGACGCCTGTATCCAAGGTGACTTACAACATTTCAGATACAGCTGGTTATATTTCTCTTGTTTCCCCAACTGGACACAGGCAAGTAGAGTGACTTGCTCATGGTCACAGCAGCAAGACCTGAACCCACAAACTCAGGGTTGGGAAATATGCCACGCTGCCTACCACGTTATTGTGAAATGTACAGCATTCACAAAAATTGATTATACTTTGCTGGAAAAGTGCATGTTAGGTAGATAGGAGGCTATACTTGTGATAGGTAGATCGTGGGTTGTCACTTTGAGGGACTGCAAGGGATTTGTTTTATGCATTAAACTCATATATTGTGCTTCTTGTATTGTTTCCCATAACTTGTTATTAGTTAATAAAACAAGTTTATTTTGGAATATATTTTGTCATCCTCCGTTTCTTTTATGATGAGTGGACTAAAATACACATCTTTGCAAATGAACCAGCTCAGTGCTGAACCTACAATCTAAAGTGTGAGGCATAATATTCAAATTGAAATTTGCTCAACTTGGCAGGTTAAGATCTGAACACTTATTTGCAACTTTATAAGCAATAATTTCTCTCCCAGACTACACCAATGCTGTTATAGATCAATCCTCAATGTTTAAAAGGATGTTCAAAAATATAATAAACCAAAACTACTATTTTACTTATAAAAAACAAGGACTTAAGGCTTAGTGCTTATTTGAATGAAATTGCCGCAGGACTCCCATTTCTGTGCCAATAAATGTCATCTAAATATGAAAACAGTGAGAGCTAGCTATACCTTTCCCAACTCCTTCTTCTGCATTAAGCAGTATTTACAAGGAAATGGAAACATTCTCTTTTTCGACCAAACATTATTGTAATCTTGCAACACACCTCAGTGTCTGCTACTGCAGGTGAGACATTGCATTCATTAACCACTGAGGGGCTTTATGCCATCACACTCTGAAATTCCAAAAAGGCAAATGACCAAAATGTATTAAGGCCTCCAACCAGTAAAAATGGGCAAACTAACTTCATATCCCAACGAGACATTTCACTTAATCTAGAAGCATTCGCCTTTTTAAATGTGTCAGTTGGGAAATCATACGGCACAAGAATGGCCACCTTAAAACAGCAGATAACAATGGGGAGACTACGGTTTCCACAACCAGTGTACTGAGGATCAGCTAATGATTACTTTTTATTCAGCTAATCTGCTTCAAGAGTTTAAACCAAATAATCATATTGAAAATATGATTAATTTAAATTTGCATTGAGAAAATAAAATGTCTGGCTCCATTGTAAAACCAGCACAGCCATATTCTCACACTAACCTAAAATTAAAATATTGTTAAAGTAAATCAGTCTTAGCTGACAGGTTAATAAACAATTTAATATGCAAGGTTAAAAGTGAATCAAAGTATTAATATGTTATGTTGGTAATGTATGTGATAGTAAAAGAAAGTGGAAATCATTGTTGGTTAATCTGTAGTCCTTGCAAATCCTCATTTTTACAACTTGAAAGGAAACAGCTAGAGTCTTCTCTTCTTCTGTTTATATCACAGCCTCTCTAGCTTTTCTTATTGACTTCCCAATGTGATAAAATATACATGCTGTACTTCTCAAGAGAGAATTGTAACACTATACAGTATGCAGATAAAAAAATGTGATTTAAGCTTCAAGACTGAAAACATGCGAAGAACTTTGACATAAAAGCTTGAAGAAAACACTTTAAAAGAGGTAAAAAAAAATGAGTAATGGCCAGAATGCAACACTGAAAATATTACATTTTTTAAACAGGATTTAAAAGGGACACATACAGTTTAGTGCAGGCGTGTGTGCAATTGTGCCTCACAATGGATTGTGAATAATAAACAGCGGGTTTAGAAATTAATCAACTGATAAAGATATCTTATACATGAATTCTTGCAAAAAAACTGGCTCTAACATTTTGCATTTAGTGTACTACTCCATAACCAGACTGCTTTCTCTCCAGTTAAACAATGTAAGAACCCTTTCAAATCCAAAATGACACACCTGACCAAAATTAATAATGAAACTACAGCACTACTTCAACTTTTATGATTCAGCATCAGATCATCCACATCCAGCCATATCTTATGGGTCAACTACAAGTGAGATACTCAGAATTTCCATCTAAAGATACCTTTGTAACTATTTTAGACAAAGTAGATTCATGGAATGTACACACTATCTGAAAATATAAAAAGGGATTGTTAACTCACCAGGTCTTGCCGCTATTAAGTGTGTTGTCCGGTTAGGATCCTTGGGGTTGAGCACAAGGTGTTTACTGATTTTCGCACCAAGTGCAGTTGCATGATAGAATTCCCTTGTTCTTTCCATGGGGTAATTGGTGGGATAAAGTCCACTAAAAGTAACAGTCAAGCCTGCAAGCACCTTGCCTTTTAACTCTGGGACTATCTTTCGGATATCGGGCATTTCGGAAGACTCTTTTAGAAGGTGTGTGTCATACTTTGAGTAGTACTCCCTGTGTATGCGGACCAAAACCTCTTCCAAATATATCAAATGATCATCCCCATCCATGTCCACTTCCTCATCTTCATGTACCTCTTCTTCCTCCATACTTTGGTCTAGAGACCCTCCCAATGTCAACTCAGATTGCTCACTATTTTGGGACTCTGTCTCAGCCTCTTTCTTATCAGAGCATCCATTTTCCAAATCATCCAAGCCATCCTGTTCAGTGTCTACTTGACGCGGCAAAGCTTTTTCTGTAGAATCTTTGTGTTTATCCTCGGATAGCTGCTCTTCGACCTCTTTATCTTCACCTTTACTCAAGGAGGATTTTTTTGTACTGTCAGGGTCACTATCCGATGAGTTTTTACCTGTTCCCGATTCATTTTCACTGTCACTGGACAGATCAAAGTCCAAATCATTTGTGACACAGTCATTGCTCCCGCTTTTACCGGACACGTTATCCATTACCGTAACAATACTATCTTGCTCTGACAAAGTAGTGTTCTGTTCCCTTACATTCATACATTCATTATTCCTGTCGGAGTCTGTCAAAGTATTGATGACAGCGGCCTCCTTCCCTGATTTTATCTTGTCACAGCCTTTACCCTGAGAGCTTGTAGCATCACACTTTGTGAAAGTCTTTTCACATGACACACTTTTGCTGCCATTCTGTTCCTTGCTACAGTTCCTGAGCCCATTGCTCCGTTCCTCAACTGAGGAAACCAAAGAGTCTTTGGGAGTCGTCGTAGTTTCTGAGGTCTCTGCAGATTTATTCACATGATTTGCTGTAAGCACAAACAAGAACACAAAATCAACTGGGTGACTGAATGAGATATTTAATTTTTACATTGCTTAATTTTGATGGGATTGTTGAAGTTTCTATTTATCTTGTACATTGCAACTTTAGATTGCACTACACCTGTCCAAAATAACTGCCTGACATAAATTGCCATCTATAATCATGACTCTTGTGAAGTACTCTTCTGGTTGGGTAAGTTACATTATAAACTTGGATAAATGAGAAGGAAACCAGCTTAAAATCATTACCTGTACATTTCTGCCTGTAAGCATATTCTCTGTGAAATAACATAACATGTTGCCAGTTTCTGTTTTTTATTTATTCTGTGAATTTTATCTTGAAACAGATGCCAAAAATTTACTTGGCAAGTGCTGGTATAGGAAAGGAAAGGACATGTGTATACAAGAGTCTACAATGAGAATAAAGCCTTAAATCAGAAAGTAATCATTTGGCAGAGAAAGTTTCTGTGGTTACTAGCACCTGCCATTGTGGGTAGGGTGGGTTGTGTACTGTTTTCTAACTCTATAGCAAACGATCAAGGCATTAACCAACTAAAATGTAGTATAATGTATCAACAAAATATTTTAAAAACACAGGTAAAAGTAAACTCAACCTTATTTAAAAAAGCCCCTTAAGTTTGCACCTTCATTACCTTCCAGGTTTTGAGTGTGGTGGTAGATGGAGTGTTTATAGCAAATAAATAAAATAAATTTAGTGATGTGAACTTAAATATGCCATGCTACAGCTCACATTATTTCGAGAACACTTCACTATTGTGCAAGGTAATCAAATTTATTAACATTATAAAGTACTGTTCTTCTTATAGTAATGTAATGATTTGTTGACCATTTTCAGATGTCCTTAAAACTTCTATCAGAAACAGTGCTATTGCTACAATCAAACCTTACCTCCATTTTAGAAGTTGACTCATAGTTTCATCCATTATAACTCTCAGATGGACGAATGCAAGTCTTTCCATAATGGCTGCATGGCTTTATCAGGTAATCCCATCAGATGAGCCAATTACTTGCATCTCATGTCCATTTCAAAATGCTTTTCAAGACCTTATTCATTCTCAAGGCCCTTAAATTGAAGACCCCAAAATGTCAGAGTAGTAGACAGTAGAATGCTGGAGACTTTCAAATATCCACCATATTTTGCAAAAAATATGTGAATTGGGATTGATGAGTAAAAATTGGTCTGAAAGACCTGTGCTCATCAAAATAATTCTTACTTGGCTATGATGAGGAACAAAAGTTTAACTCTGAAGCAGATTTCCTGCACTAGATGTTACTAATCCAAATTTGTAACTTCCTTAACCAAAAACATACATTCTCTTTCAGCAGCAAAAGCCTCCAAATTATGGAGTCTTAAATAGAGAAATTTGAAAGTGGTAAGAAACTCGCTTTACTGATAATAAGACCTACCTTCAGACGGTATTGCTATATTTCAATTTACTACTTTGTCAAAGGACGGAAAAACGACAGAGAATGCTGGGTTATGAGATTTTCTTACTCTGTGACTTATTCTCAGAGGGTAGCCATTTTACTCTTCATTCTTACATGAAACTCATCCTATTGCTCAAGGAGAATGTGGCCCAAATAAATATACACAAACTGAAAGAACAATTTTGCCAACTTATGTTAACATTAACTATGTCCATTTCGACATATACAGCATTAAAATTAAATCAAAATCTGAAAACAACATTAATTGTAAAAATCTATGCTTTGGGAACAAGTACACGCCAAAGTGATCTACTGCATCACTGGCCATGAAAATATAGAAATGAGCAGATGAAATTACATATTAATATTTTTATGGTTTAACAAATACACTAAAATGTTAAAATCAGAGCCAACATATACTTTGATGTTAGACCCTGATGAAGCAGTGAACCTAAGAAAAATAATTTCATGATCCTGCTAAATGGCGCTTGTATGTGATTTATAAAACTGAAAATCTTTAATAACTAAGCTACAAGTAGGAGATTTGATTAAGTCAGCGTTTCTTAACCTTTAAGTATTTGTGATTCGATATTTATTTTTCTAGTATCAGAATGTAGTTTAAGTTAATTTCTTTTGGTTTCAATAGATATATTTTTCATATTTTCACATCTTCGCGCCCCCCCCCCTTTTTGTTACTTCGCACCCCCTTAGGGGGGCCCGCCCCACAGGTTGAGAACTACTGGATTAAGTGATTATAATGTTTTATGCAAGAAAGTAAAAACAATGTCAGGACAAAAGAAATTAAACTATTTTCCTTAAAAAATATTCATAACAGATCACCCCGAAAAAAGGAACTACTTTCAGAAAATATGAACAGATTGCCTATGATAACAATGCACTGTTTTTAATACAAGCATAGAACAGTTAAATGTGTCCATCCCTGCAGCTCATGTGGTTAAAAAAAAAAAAAAAAAAAAAAACACCTAAATGTACATTCAAAATTTTTGCTCATTTTGATTTACATTGGCTATTGCTCAAAATATTATTTCTTCCTCGACTTCTGATAACTATGTGCCTGGACAAAATGCTCTCCTCACTGTGTCATTTCATCTACATGTTTCTTCCTTTTTCTTATAAAACTAGGGGGCTTCGCTCGCCAACCCCTGGCGTTGGGGCATGACAAAGAGTGAGATGTATGAATTAGATATAGAATAGTGTGCAGGTGTGGATGATGCATATAGAAAGCCAAAAATACAGTGTTTGGCACAGAGTAATGGTTTATTGGAATATTTCTTTGTACACAACATTAGTAGTAAAGATGGTGTCCTGTCCTTGAATGAGTCTTCCTTGACATGGAGCATTTATAACTTTAACGTCAGATGAACGTCGAACACGTGAGAAGGCAACATAAAGTTGTCCATGTCCAAAAACGGGCTCAGAGAGGTAGATGCCAACCTTGTCCATGGTTTGTCCTTGTGATTTGTTGATGGTCATGGCAAATGCAGGTTTAATGGGGAACTGTCGGCGTTTCAATGTAAAAGGTAATTCTAGGTCAGAACTCGTAAGGTCAATTCTAGGACTGAGAACAGTATTGTTAGCATGTGATCCTGTAAGAACTATTGCTTGAATAACATTGTGTGTCATGGTGTTGACGACTAAACGTGTGCCATTGCATAAACCCTGTTTAGTGTTAAGGTTTCTTAATAGCATGATTATTGTTCCGTTTTTAAGGCTAAGATTGTGTTGTGGTAATCCAGCTGGGTTAATAGTGTTCAAATATTCTAAGGGGAAATTCAGATGTTCATTGTCGTCATCAGAGTCAACTTTGTCAGAGCTTAGAAAGAGCCGTGCCTCTCCAGGAAGTAATGAAATGACCTGGTTATTAATGTGATCAACATTAATATTTTTTGGACATAATATAGCGCGTTGTGTTAAAAAGGGGCATTTGGTCTAATGAGACCGCTGTTCCAAATATCTCCGTAAGTAAGTCGTCGCAGATGAAGGGTTGAGGAATTGTAATAATATCTGGGTGAAGTCCATCTGTATTGGTGAGTGTACAATGTTCTAGTTGTAATAACCAATTGTTATATTCGGGATTTGGAAATCGCATGTTTTGTACCAAGTGTATCTTTAGAAAGCATAGGCAATTGTTCGCGTAACATTTTTTGTTCCGCGGTTTTAGAAGCGCGCCGAGGTGAATTTTTTTGTTTGATGCGGGTTCGTGTTTGTGGTCCCGTTACTCGAGCCGTCTAGTTTTGTATCCGTGATCGTGAATTGATGACTTGTTTGATCTTTATCGTTAGGAATATGGATAAGTAATAAGTAGGATCGAACTCGCTGTTAATATGCGGACTGTTCGTTTCTTCGTATTATCACCAATCAGGTCTCGCGCCTGTATATGTATTGTAGTTCGGTCTCGTGTTGTTTATATGACGTCGTCGTGTATTTTAAGGTGGACTGAATAATAGCTGAGCCCATGGCATGTGGAGCAATAGGTAAGCACTGTCTAAAATCTACTCCTAATAAAAGTACCTTTACTCCAAAGGGAATATTATTATTCATCAACGCAATGCCAATTGTCCGCGTATTTTAAGGTGGACTGAACAATAGCTGAGCGCATTGTAAGTGGAGTAATAGTTAAGCTCTGTCTAAAATCTCCTCCTAATAAAAGTACCTTTCCCGCAAAGGGAATATTATTATTCATCAACGTTTGTAGAAGTTTATCAATGGTGTTGAGTAAGTGACTGGATGCCATTGTACATTCATCTATAATTAATAGTGTGGCAAGACGGATGTCACGTGCATTGTCATAGTGGATACCGATGTTTCTGTGATTGGGACCGGTATTTGGAATAAGGAGTGACATGTGTTTTTGGAGCCGAGACATTTTTTCTTCCGCGGTTTCAGAAGCGCTTTGTAGGTGCCGACGTGATTTGTGCATATTTGCGTTCTTGATTTGTTTCAGGGTGCACTGTTCCAATGCGATGTAATATTTGTCCACATACGCGAAAGCAGTATGGGTCATTGCCTTTTGGTGACCTGATATTTACTCCGGTAGATGCAAAATCAAATGAACTATTGTAGGATGTAATGCAGATGCGCCGCCGTGTATTTTGTTGTTTCATGCGGGTTCATGTGTTTGGTCCCGTTATCCGAGCCGAATCGTTTTGTACCCGTGAGCGTGTATTCATGACTTGTTTGTTCCTCAGCATGCGAAATATGGATAAGTAATAAGGAGGATCGCACTCACTGTTAATATGGAGCCTTTTCTGCAGTTGAACGGTTAATAGTGCTTTATTGTAAGGAGATCCACCTATGCTGCCTAGTGTGAAGGTGTTGAGATGACGTATGTTTAATATGGACGGTTCCTTTAGAAATGGGGCTTTGGGTATCACTTCTTATTGATGTTAGTGTGTTTGTGGGTCTGATTCGTCGTTGTTGTGAACGTTTCGTGTGCCATGTCTCGTCTCTAATGGGCCTGGCGTGGCGGTCACGGCTTCTTTTTTTTGGTGAGTTAGGAGCTTGTTAAATCCTCCTGTTTGTGTGGGTCCCGTTTCGTGTGCAATGGGATTCGTGCGGCGCTGTGTGCTTTTTTGGCGTCTGAGCGGGGTGGGTGAGGATTGGTGGGGCGCGAGCGTCTTCTTTCTTTTTGTGTGCCAGGGGCTTGTTGAATCCTCCTCTTTGTGTGTGTCCGGTCCGTTGCTTATAGGGTGGGTGGGGTGGTTTTGGGTTCTTTTTTTTTTGTGTGCCAGGGGCTTGTTGAATCGTCCTCTTTGTGTGTGTCCCGTCCGGTGCCTGTAGGGGCTTGCAGGTGGGCGCGAGCGGCTTCTTTTTTTTTGTGTGCTAGTTTCGTGTGCAATGGGTTTCGTGCGGCGCTGTGCGTCGCCTGTGTTTGACTCCTTTTTTCTGTGGTCGCGGGGCCTCATTTCTTTGACTCCTTTTTTCTGTGCTCACTCCTTTTTTCTGTGGTCGCGGCCGCCTCTCGCAGAGCCTCATTTCTTGGGGCGCCTGCGCAGTACGTCTTTTTGCGGCTACGGCCCATGGCCGGATGTCCCTGCGTCCATCCGGTTTAGCATTCTCGGTTAGTAATATGGATGCTGTATTACAAATGTCCATTCTTAGCATGTCTCTGCCATAATCTTTCACAAAATCATTAAAATACACTCTCAAGGGATAGGAAATATTTCAAATAATGTGAAATACTTCTAACTCCGTACCAGTCTATTCCAAATTAACCAATATATATATTTTCTACAGCTAAAAATCACGTATTTCCTATCAGTAAATACTTTAAAAACATTTAAAGACATACAGCTTAAGCAAAAACATGTGCTCTATATGTAAATGATCATTATATTAATGTATTAAAAGTCTTCAGGAACATTAGAACACTCTAGACGAGAACAGGCCATTCAGCCCAACAAAGCTCGCCAGTCCTATCCACTTATTTCTTCCAAAACAAACATCAAGTCGAGTTTTGAAAGTCCCTAAAGTCTTACCGTCTACCACACTACTTGGTAGCTTATTCCAAGTGTCCATCGCTCTTTGTGTAAAGAAAAACGTCCTAATGTTTGTAAGAAATTTACCCTTAACAAGTTTCCAACTGTGTCCTCGTGTTCTCGATGAACTCATTTTAAAGTCACCGTCTCGATCCACTGCACTAATTCCCTTCATAATTTCAAACACTTCAGTTAGGTCTCCTCTTAATCTTATTTTGCTAAAACTGTAAAGGCTCAGCTCTTTTAATCTTTCCTCATAGTTCAACCCCTGTAGCCCTGGAATCAGCCTAGTCGCTCTTCTCTGGACCTTTTCTAGTGCTGCTATGTCCTTTTTGTAGCCTGGAGACAAAAACTGCACACAGTGCTCAAGTACTCATTAATTCAGTACAACTCAGATGAAGCCAAGATGTATATTATTGTTTAAGAACATTATATCAGGAGGTGCCCAAAATAAGTTAAAGCTACAGGATGCCGATAAAAAACTGAAAAAAAAAAAATTTCCATTACAAAAAAATAGGCTGGAAATTAGTTTAACCTCACCCCAGATTTATTTTATTGTCTCAGTATAATGCATTTGAGGGGAAAAAAAAAAGTATATTTACCTTTCTTCTTAACTTGAGCTTCCTTTGAACCTGGTGGTGCATTGATGTCTCCTGTCCCTTGAAAATACACGTATTTCTTTACTGTTATGAGGTTAGGTGCAAATTTCCAGACATCCTCTCGATCATCGATAATACAAACCATGGAATCTCCACATGGAAACAGATTTCTGAAGAGGGGAAAAAAATGGGGTGGTGGAATGGAGAAATAAAAATTGTAATGTACTGCCTCCAATGAACATATCATATACACCAAACACCAATTTAGAGAACACACTATTTTTGCTAATCAACATTATTTTGTTTTGTGATCAAATTTTCAAATTTACTTCGGTAAATAACAATCATAGGAAAAAGTAACAGTCACAATATGCAACAACAACAAAAATCACCCTATAAATAGTGTCTGTAAAGGACTCAAAGTTTCGGATGCCTGTGTAGAACGATGAGAGACGACCAACACACACAACGAGCCCAAAATCAGAAAAAGGAAGATTTAGGGATTAAGATTAATAGAATAACAGAGACCCTCAACTGCAATGGTAAGTTTAATGCCCTGTAATAAAATGCTGGGTCTGGTAGCGACACTCCCTGCTCCTCTTTACCAAAGTCTCTTACAATTCCACAGAAAGTTAGAACAGACCTGATTTCTGGCCTATATTTTATGAGGGAGGAAGGGGAAGCACATCACTAACAAATTAAAATGTGGCACTATATTAATTTTCATAGTTGCCTAGAGTGTCTAGATTGGAAGGGTAGTGGAAGAAAGGATCATGGAAAATTGGATTCCTTGACACTTTTAAAGATACAAAGATAATTAGATGATGCAATGTCCTGCATAAAAGGAGAAATGTTACTGCCAAAATATTTTAATGAGCTAGTTAAAGAACTGTAAGGTGGAAAACGGACTGATGGCACAGGAAACTTTATAGAAAGAGTAGACTTGGCTTAAATGATTTTATAATCAGACAAGGTTCCAAATGTACTAAACAAACCAAGAAAATGAAAAGTCAGGATCATTACGAAGAAAAAGCAAAGCACTGTAATCAAATAAAGAAATGATATAGTATGGCCATGAGCTACAATAGGGGTGATCAAATCAATACCAATATGAACAATAGCAAAAGCCCCAACTCAGATATTAAAAAATAAAGGAGACAAAGTCAGGAAAAATTAACATTTGATGGCCTTAGTAGGGCTATTCAGGTATTCTTCTATCCTTCTTCAAAATTACATGGTGGTTGGTGAAACTTTAATATTAACGGCCTCAGCTGGGATGAAATATGACTAGGTGTATAAAACGGCGAGAGCTGGAAACAAAGTCGACCAGAGCTAATTTAGAAGTTCAATGACATTTCCACTTTCAGCATTCTTTTTATTCTCAGGATGTGAACATCGTTTATGCAATTTCTATCTTCCAGTTCAGTGAGCTTAGTACCTAATGATGCCACCAAACTGTCCAGCCAAGTAATCTATTATCATGGTGGCAAATAAATTCCAGCAGCATTTTCAAGTCCAAAAAAAAATGTTTTCCTCAGTTTTTAGTTCTTGTATGTTATTTCCAAGCTCAGCCTGGAAGCTCTGTTATATGGATTGTTCTTGGCAGAAAGACGATTGACAACAAACTGCTTAAAATTATCAAAAAGAATCCACATATCTGGACAGCCAGTGTATCCTCACTCAGTATGCAAAGACTTCTTTTCAGGGATGAAGACTTCAGAGTAAGATGGTCTTGAACTGGACACCATCTTTTGGTTCCAGAAGGTAAGTAAAGGTTTGGTTTTTTTTTTTTTTTTTTTTAAATAAAGTTATGCAATTCGAGGGATGAGAATTCTAAAGTTAAGAAACAGAGAGTATGGCTGAAGAACCACCTTAGCGCATGTCCACTAGCCACCAAATGCTACATGATCTTTTGTTATATGACTTTATAAATGCCACATATACAGCGTAAAATATTTGGTTAAATACAGCATTTTGAAGATTCCCTATTAGTGAAAATATCAGAATGTGCTGTTCATAAAAGTGTTTGGAAGGAGGAATGCAAGCAACACACTACAAGTACACATCTCACTGGCAATAAAAACAGGAAGGCAAAAATAGAATTTGCAAGGAAGTATAACCCGTAAATTTGCCAAATTAAAATAAAGGCATGCTGGCACTAAGGTGCAGCTGACTCACTGGTAAATATTGAAAGTGTAAAGATGAGAGCAGCAAAAAAAGATTCCGAAGTGTTAGAGAAAAGCCTTCCCCAAAAACAAAAACTATACAAATGGTATTGAATAGGAACTAATCATTGCTGAAAACAATAACCCAAAATCTTTGATATGCTTAACCATGAATCTCGCTGGAGATACAATAACCAACATTATAAACTGGTCAAGTCAATCTCCTTATTTAAATTGTACTAACTGTGCATTTCACTTGTTAAAAGGAGAAGATGGAGTTAAATTAGACGTCAATTTTACCCCACCCAGGGCAGATGGAAGAATGCTTACTTGATATATTTCAGCTATCACAGTCCTGCTTTAAGACAGACAAAGCTACTGCATCTTTATGTATATCATAAAATAAAGTGAACATTCAGGGGGATTTAGTGAATGCAAAAGCTATTTCTCGGCCTTGAACATGGCAATGATAGAACCTGTCTCACTCAAAGTCAAAAACATCTAGTAATAAAAGTGCTCTAGCTCAGTTGGAATAAAAAGAGAGGGGCAGGAGCCAGACAAGTACAGAGCATTATACAGCTCACATTATCAACTACACTTTCTATGTGAACTATGGCTGTCACATTCATTTCGATTAGTTCACATCACTGCTACAACAGAGGGATAGATAAGGCTAATTAATGTGAAAACAACATATTTAATGTATATTTGATTATACTTAAAGTTTCCTTATAAGAAATACTCTGGTTTCAGATACTACTTTAGATGATAGCTCTAGTGTGAACTTTTAGCCCAAGTGGAATAATTTAACACAAAGTTCATTAAAGGCTTGCATCATTTGAAGCAATTTATACAAATCATCATCTTTCAGCAGTACTCTGGAAGTAGAGCTGAACAAATGACGTCATGACAGTGAGGAACAGTTTAATGGCTGTAAGTGGCATTGAAAAATTATGTGTAGCAATCCCATTTTCATCACACTTTGACTTGATAAGGATCAAGCACCAAATGCATCAGTGAGGCAGGAAGAAGAAAAGATGCTAATGACTTGAGAATCAGAACTTTCATTGTCTTGTAGAAAAACTCAGATTTATGTGCTAATAATCTAACTGTGTTACTGTTTAATATTTTAAAAATGTATATGACATGCAGCTCAACTAAACAAAAATTTAATTCTATAAACCTATAATTAGCATATAGCAATTTAACCAATTACATCTAAAACAAGAGAAAAGGGCATATCAGCCTTCTAGAAGCTAATTCCAGTGTATAGTGGGATTACAGGAGATACATGGATTCTATATTAAAAACTGCACTATGCAGTTGAAATGTGTTATATAAATACACATATACTGTATAAACAAACTCACAAAAATTCTACCTGAGATTCCCAGTCTTAGAGAAAGGATCAATACATTCATCTCTTGACAAGATTCGATGTGAAAACAACTTCTTTTCAGGATCTAAAAATCCTTTAAAAATGGAAAAAATAAGATTTACACAATTTGGAATAAATATGTTAACATAATTTTGAAAATAACCGAGTCAAGAAAAAGAAAGCACATCCTAAGAGTAAATATTTATGACTAAATCAGCTTATTAAGAAACATATTCAGTTTGCATTAAATTAATTTGGTTAATGTGTTAGTACTCAAGAATACTTTTAAGATGGAAAAACCTCACACAAAATGGGATTAAGCACATAAGTTTGATTAGCGTTCCCAACAGATATCTCTCAGATCAGTATTGTCATTAAGTTCCAGTTCCCTTTCAATTCCCTGCAGGGCCCGAATTGTGCAATGTCAGGTCTTGCAGCGACACATTCAGAAAATTACATGTATTAGAACATAAAGAAAAAAAATCGCAATAAACAAAAATGTAGAAAAACTGAACATTTGCTTTACTAGTACTAACCTCCTTATTTTGAAATGCAAGAACATCTCAGTTTTAGAGAAGGTAAAAAAAAAAAAAAAAAAAGAAAAAAAAAAAAAGGCATTTACTTTATTTTCATATTGAATGAAATCAGAAGCTGTAGAACCTCTCTTAATAATGTAAACTAGAGAAATGCTGCCACCCAGTGATCAGTTTTTGCAATCTTCACTACTGAAAGAAAATCTGGATATGCACAATATATATCCATGACCCTGCTCAGGACAAAGGGGATTTGAAAGATGGATCAATGGTTATGTATGTGCATTAATAATTAATAATTTCTTAAATGAATATAAGGGAGGCACACTGGTGCAGCAGCTCTTTCTCCCAACCACCAAATGTGTGCGGGTCAGGTTACCTGGCAACTTTAAACTGACTCCACTGTGAATCTGAGGGCCTGTGTGTATATACAGTACATTAGCCTTGCAATGGACTGGTGCTCAAAACATGTACCACTGAGCAGCCCTATTTGATATGTTATAGAGAAAGTATTTACCATCTACAGTCATATGAAAAAGTTTGGGAACCCCTCTTAATTCTTTGGATTTTTGTTTCTCATTGGCTGAGCTTTCAAAGTAGCAACTTCCTTTTAATATATGACATGCCCTATGGAAACAGTAGTATTTCAGCAGTGACATTAAGTTTATTGGATTAACAGAAAATATGCAATATGCATCATAACAAAATTAGACAGGTGCATAAATTTGGGCACCCCAACAGAGATATGACATCAATACTTAGTTGAGCCTCCTTTTGTAAATCTAACAGCCTCTAGACGCTGTCCTCCTATAGCCTTTGATGAGTGTCTGGATTCTGGATGGAGGTATTTTTAACCATTCTTCCATACAAAATCTCTCCAGTTCAGTTACATTTGATTTGAATCATCCCATAGATTTTCGATGATATTCAAGTCAGGGGACTGTGACACCATTCCAGAACATTGTACTTCTCCCTCTGCATGAATGCCTTTGTAGATTTCAAACTGTGTTTTGGGTCATTGTCCTGTTGGAATATCCAACCCCTGCGTAACTCCAACTTTGTGACTGATGCTTGAACTTTATCCTGAAGAATTTGATGATATTGGGTTGAATTCATCCGCCCCTCGACTTTAACAAGGGCCCCAGTCCCTGAACTAGCCACACAGCCCCACAGCATGATGAGACCTCCACCAAATTTGACAGTAGGTAGCAGGTGTTTTTCTTGGAATGTGGTGTTCTTCGTCCGCCATCCAAAGCAGTTTTTGTTCTGACCAAATAACTCAATTTTTGTCTCATCAGTCCAAAGCACTTTGTTCCAAAATGAATCTGGCTTGTATGCGAATACTCATTTAGACAACAAGCAACTCTGTTTGTGGCGTGAGTGCAGAAAGGGCTTCTTTCTCATCACCCTGCCATACAGATGTTCTTTGTGCAAATTGCGCTGAATTGTAGAACGATGTACAGATACACCATCTGCAGCAAGATGTTCTTGCAGGTCTTTGGAGGTGATCTGTGGGTTGTCTGTAACCATTCTCACAATCCTGCACATATGCCGCTCCTGCATTTTTCTTGGCCTGCCAGACCTGCTGGGTTTAACAGCAACTGTGCCTGTGGCCTTCCACTTCCTGATTCCATTCCTTACAGTTGAAACTGACAGTTGAAACCTATGAGATAGCTTTTTGTAGCCTTCCCCTAAACCAGGAGACTGAGCAATCTTTGTTTTCAGATCTTTTGAGACTTTCTTTGAGGATCCCATGCTGTCACTCTTCAGAGGAGAGTTAAAGGGAAGCACAACTTGCGACTGACCACCTTAAATACCTTTTCTCATGATTGGACACACCTGCCTATGAAGTTCAAGGCTTAACAAGCTAATCCAACCAATTTGGTGTTGTAAGTAGTGCTGGGCGGTATGACCAAAATTCTATATCACGGTATTTTTTAAAATTATACCGGTTTCACGGTATTCAACGGTATTTTTTTCCCCATGCATAAGCAGATATTAACCACATTTTCCACTGCAATTACTGCGGTAGACTAGCTAAGAATAACCTATTCCACTGTCATGAGAATTGTACATTGCAAAAAAAAAAAAAAAAAAAACAATTTAATGAGCACACAAGTATTAATACAGGTTTGCCTGGTCCCATAAAGTGATAGTTTTCAAGGGGGTGGCACTAATGTAGAGAAGGATCACATTGCATGACAGTTGCAGTCAAAATATAGAACCTTTTTATTTAACAAATTTTGCAAACAACTTGAACTAAAATTTTGACAACATATCTTCAACCATCCAAAGAGGCATTTAGACTCCAGAGGTGCTTGTCAAAAGTTGTATTGCACTGAACATGTCTTAGAAAAGGAATAAATAATAAATATTTTTGTAAACCAACTACACTTTCTATTAATGTTAACAATCTCTGTCCACTGACACATTAAAGTGACTTTTTAAACAACTTTACCATCATTAAACTGCATAATATTTAAACTAATAAATAATAACAAAAAAATAAATAATAGTGCAACTTCCAGTAATAATACTATTACTTCAAGACTTTGAGCCCAGGTGCATTACACAGTATTCACCAAATAAAAATAAAATAAAACAAGTGCAACTTGGTGATTACATCTTTACAAACTGAACCATCATTAAGGCAAATTGCATTAATATGGACCTTGCTTCAAGCTGAGCTAGATACATAAATAATAAAACTGCAACTTGCATTTATAATGCTTTGTGGTATAACCCTACAGAATTGTATTAGGGCCATAGTAAAGAAAAAAAATACAGACACAGTGAAGAAGAAAAAACCTAAATGTCGAGAATAAAGTCGACATGTTGATTTTATTCTAGCCGTTTATGTCGAGATTAAAATCAACATGTTGACTTTAATCTCGTCCTATTCTTCCTTTTTCTTTCTCCACATAACCAATCGCCACACGATTAACGTCCTTGTGAAATTACAACTAGTTATAGACCATGGAGTGTTCATCCATCCATCCATTTTCCAACCCGCTGAATCCGAACACAGGGTCACGGGGGTCTGCTGGAGCCAATCCCAGCCAACACAGGGCACAAGGCAGGAGTGTTCAGAACTTTATGTATATATATATATAAAAAAAAAATAAACCTTCGTTTTACATGTTTAATTATGCCATCCATTCAGGGTTGCGCCCATCCCAGCAAGCATTGTGTGCGAGGCAGGAGGAAAGCCAGCACATCGCAGGGTGAATAGGAGCAATATAATCACTAACAGGGTTAATATAGCATAACAAAACCTGACATCCTACATGACTTTGAAAGGAAACTGAAGCATGCCGAGTAAACCCACCAGAAAAACATGCCAATTCAAAGAAGGGAACGCCTGGGACCCCATTGCTGCGAGGCAGCAGTGCAACCTCCACATCACCGTGCCCCCACATGATTAATACATGCTTTAATGCATTTCATCATGAAAATTATATCAAGTATTTATCTTAGCATTCTAAATGTTCAGGGAGCAGGAATATCATGAAATTAATGTATTCTGTGTGCTTCCTGCGCCTTATCTCAGTGCAAGAGGAAGTCAGTTTAAGAAGCACGTAGCGATTAACATGGCTCTGGGAACACTTAACACAAAGCATTTAATGTGCTACATAACTTATGACGGGTTTGAGAAAATCTAGTAAATTAAATATTCATTTTAAGATGAAGTTTAGTTTACGATGTTCTACTTTAATAACAAATTACGAGAATAAAGTCAACATCTCATCACACTATTACACAGTACCCAGGTACATTACACAGTATTGAAAAAAATAAAACAAGTACAACTTGGCTTGCAGTATTATCCAGTAGTATAGAAGCAGTATTCACACATTTGAACATAATGGTCCACATCCGACCTTTTAAATCCAAAGTATCTCCAGATAACAGACGCGACTCCTTTTTCCAGCAAAAGTTCCTCTGTGTCATCATGTTCTACTTTATCGTCTGCTACAGCTTCAGTTTCGGAATGTTCTCTGTCCATTTCACCGCGCAATACCTCCACGATCGCATGTACTCTGTTGCTTGCCTGTTTAGCAGTGTGGCAGTGAAAAAGAGCCCCCGTGCAACACCTCCACTAATGCATGTACTCCGTTGCATATGTTTAGCGGTGTAGCAGTGAAAAAGGTCCCCCTTGAACAGTTTCCTGTTGTGCTACAATCCAAACGTTGTTTATGAAATTTAAACCGGTGTTGCAGTATAAGAAAAATCCATATCATAACAAAAATAAAAAACTTTTCGGTATGAACTGGTATACCGCCCAGCACTAGTTGTAAGCAATGTTCCCAATGTTCAGAGCGTCGCTCATACTTCCTGCACGATCGCTCATTCCGACGGCATCGCTCGTACTTATCGCACGATCGCTCACTCCGACCGTCAGAGTTGGTGCTCATAAATTTTTGGCTTAAACAAAATGTCGCTCATAAACAATGTTTTTTGCTCACTATATGCTACTCCTTAGAGGGAACATTGGTTGTAAGTAATCAGTATTCAGCAGTTACATACATTCAAATCAGTAAAATTACAAGGGGACCCAAATTTTTGCACAGCCAGTTTTTCACATTTGACTTAATTTCCTACAACTAAATACTGCTTCACTAAAAATCTTTGTTCAGAAAACACCCAGTATTCAGATGTTCCTAGGAAATGAAAGACATACCACTGTTATCTTTTTTATTGAAAGTAGAGTAAATTATTATGCAGGCTGAGAGGGGTTCCCAAACTTTTTCATATGACTGTATGTTTGTTTCTCTTATCTTTGAGCCGTACAGAGGGGTCTCTGCCTTTTGCAGACTCACCAACATTGTTATTGTTTTTTGAAAAGATGTACAACCAACATACAGTTTTTCAGCTTCATACATCATGTCCACGTACAGTATACATTATGAAGATGAGCAGAGACATAATACTCCATGCATCAACTGTTATTGATAGCTCAAAAAATGCTAAAACAAAAGTGTCCTTTTTAGTGACAATATCAGAAGAACAAAGTGTAAGCAGAGATTAGGCAAATCCACATCTCAAATTTGCATCATTAAATGTGAGGATAAAGAAGCATGAAGAGGAGGACTACAGACAGACAGATGTATCCTGTAGCACACATATCGACTACAGTACTCAACAAGTCATTTAATAAATTAACAACTCAGAAAACATAAAAATTGCTTTTTGCCATACTTTGTTAATCTTGATATTATTACTGCACTCATACCAAAGCTATTAAGGTTTCACAAACTGTAAATTACTTCCAAGTAGTTTTGCAATAACTTACTGATGTCAGTTTTAAACAAGAGACATGCACTTAGAATACAATTATTCTCTAAAGAGTCGAGTAACCAGAAAATGTATAGAAATATGCTACAATGCACAAAGTCAAGCAGCAGGGGAGACTGGCATGTATGACAAATTTCTGCCCTTGTTTTTGTTGAAGAGGCATGTGAATGTTACTTGATAAGCAGACAAAAAATGGATGTTGCCAACACAAACAGTTTGACAGATTATTTTGTGTCAAAAAATGCCTGTGTGTACAATGTGCGGTAAACTTTTTTTTCATTTTTATAAACACTGCTCACTAAAAGGGCTAAAGTTAATGGCAACATTCACCATTGGTGAGCAATGTATTAATGATTTATACTGTAAAATGAACTAGGCTGTTCAAAGTGGATTACCAGTGGATTTTAATAAAATTAAAACACCATCAGAAAAAAGTGGGGAAAATAACCTTGTTTGAATGAAGTTAAAGGAAATTTGTACTGCAGATTCTGTATGATATACAAAAGGTGGAAGTTATCATTAGTCTAAGGGTCACATCTGGCATACTCCATTAGCACTGGGAAATTAACTTTTAGCTCCCAAACATTACCATGTGGAGTAAAAAGCAAAGGTTGGAAAGGTTCTGCAAGGCCTGAAATATGTGGACATATTTATTCTCTCTCTAGAAGATTATGTACAGATGTCAAACATGTTTGAAATGAATTTGTTAAAAAGACACATTTTTGGAGAAATAACAAACCTGTTTATTAGTAATTTAAATATTTTAGAGTCACAATCACTGATGAACTAATGTGGCTACTGTACATCTCAGCAATCTAAAAGGCTCACCAATGCTTTTACTTACACACATGTATAAGGAAAACCTCAAAGTGTCCATCTATGCTTACCAAATATTAAAGGTGGATAGCTGAGTCTGTATGTTAACAATCCATTTCAATATGACACCAGTTCAATTCAGTGCCTCAAAGTGTGATGGATAATAAGGAAATATTACTGGTACGCACTTCCTGTTTCTTTTTTTACCCCCTACATCATGTCACAAGTTGCCTTAAAAAGGCAAACAGCATTACTAAAGACACTGAGACTCCTACACAGAATCTTTTTCATTCGTCCATGCTGGCAGAAGGCTCAGAACTGCTAGTGCTTGCAGCAGTAGATTCAATGACAGTTTTTATTCTACAGTTATAGGGCTACTCAACAGCTGCTTGTATTGCTAAGTGCATGATGTGTGTTCTTATGTATGTTGTCTGCTTTTATATTAACTTATGATGTCGTACTCATAGTCTTTTGTTGATATTGTATTACTATGACTGCTATGTAAATATCTGTGGTAGACAAGCAAGCGAGAAAAGAAGTGTGTAGAATGACATTAAAAATTAGTTAAATTTTGGATTCATGTTAAAAACACCACAAAATATTTAAGAATATGCTTTACTGAGTTATTGCTATTTAAACAAACACAGAAAATGTCAAATCAACAAGTGTTGATTTTTTACACCAGACAATCATCTAGTGCATCTGAGGTTTCAAAATTTGTCACACTGATTTCCCTGTCTACTAACAAACTTTGCTGTGTAGACAAAAAGTGTTGCACTGTGAACTGAATTCAATTGAATTTTGAAGCAATCTTAATTACCTTGGCTTCTTACTGAAATCTACTAAAACAATGTGAGAATGTCTGTTCTGCTTAAGATAAAATTATTTTCTCACCTGCAATTGTGTGTGCATATAGTCTGCTACCAAAAGTGAACACGTGCAACTCATACAGTTTGGCAATCTTCTCAAGGAAGTCTTTGCAATGAGGCCGTAGTCGCGTGTGTAACATGGGTTCTCCTCGTCCCAGCTGGAAATGGAAGATTCCCTGTGGATAAAACAGAAAAGATCAACTCAGCGGTGTTGGGAGAGGCGGGGAGGAAACCACTAACAAAGGTCACACCACAAAAATACAGTAATGACTAGTGTTGATTGGTGAAATGTGCCAAAGTATTTTTTGCAGTGAATATGCTGTATCTTCCAGTGATCTTGTTCACTGAATATTTTCATGGAAATTTGCTGTGTGGTCAGCTTATGCAAACATTAATTTTCCCTGAATCCCATGGTTCTCTTTGAGAGTCCAACAGAACTGTCGTGCATGACCACTGTAAAGGCTCAGTCATAATTAACATGTTCACATCACCATGCAGGATTGCTACAGTGCGAGTGGCATAAATTTTGTCACACCCAACATCGTGTCCACAAATTCAAGGCAGTAAATTGCCCAGACCCTGGGCAAAACTGAAATATCTGCAAGATTGATATGTAAAAGCAAAGAAAAAACATTGAGGAAAAGCAGGGGGATACTCTGTTGTGCACTTAATGTTTGAACTATAAGCAGACCAAGGTGTGCATCCTCCTTGTACCACAGTATAAATGGGCTTTGAGATTGTTGCTGCTC